>NW_021634567.1:0-68513 GCF_004799145.2 Neltuma alba | reverse complement strand
CTCTCTCTCTCTCTCTCTCTCTCTCTCCTTTCATGCGTGCTCGTAATTATAAGCTAGCAATTAAATTCGTCGGTTTCTGTTGAACTTCCAATAAGAAAGCATAATTCCATGTGGTAATATATATATATATATATATATTATATATATAAACACTCTGAGGTGCATACATCGTATTTATTCCTTTTCGATCAACTTTTTCAAATTTGTTCACTCACTTGAAGGAAATCAGATCCGGTCAAAAGAAGAAAAATAACCTAAATAGGAAGAAGTCAGAAATTCTCTTAAAATTGTACTTCTTCGTTTCTAAATATAAGACCTATTTTAAAATGTAATTTACACTACAAAGTGAATCTTGTGTTTAAGATTGGAGGACTATTAAAATAAAAGTTCAAGTTAATCACATTAGGCTTGCAATTACTTAAATTCATTTATAGCTAATGCACTCATAGTTATTATTTTGATGCATGACCTACCTCAAACCATACTATGGGTCTATTTGCCATCACGATTAAAATTAATTATAAACATATTTTACGTAAATCAAGATAAAATTCTTCTCACATATTTATCTTGTATGTTATAAATCACGATTGAAAAGCTACTTATAAGTTATTCCAAACAGACCCTATATATAGTTAATGATTTTTTGTTATTAGATACTCCCTTCAATCCATGATATAAGAAGTTAATTAGAAAAAAATTGTAATTCAAAATATAAGACGTCGTCATAATAATTAATATGATTTTTTTTCATTTTTAACCCTATTAAATACAGGAGAAAGAGAAAAATGATAAGAGATAATAAAAATGTAACATTAAAAGTAATTTCATTATTTTTTTAGGGGTAAAATAGAAAAACTTTATCATTTTATGACATATTTAATGACTAAACTCCTATTTCTTAGTATGTAAAAAAAGTTAACCAACTTTTTATATTATAGATTGGGGGAATTACTTGTTTGACTAATAACGAGTAAGGAATATCTTAATTGGAGTGATCAGTCTCAGGACAAAGTTTGATTAATTGTTACTTGTTTTTCTCACGATCCATATACGTGCAAGTTCAGTTTTGGATAGGAAATTTCTACATTATGAATCGAGTGAGAGTATAAAATTAGATTTATCAGCATGAATAAGACTGTAAAATGCGTATTTGTGCGCGTCGTGTTGTGTTCATAGTATTTTTCATTTTAGGCTTGTTGGCACAACACTTTCTTGTAGCATAAGCATTAATAACAACAGGAATATCATAAATTCACATATATATATTTATATATGTATGTATGTATATATATTGAATTGTCTTACTTTAAAGCCCTTTGATTTTCATATTCCATCAGATCAATGGGTGAAGGCGTGAAGTTCTTGAAGTTCTTAATTTGCTGAATAGAATGGGTGTGCTGGAAGATCACTGCAATAACATTGACACAGACTCAAATTCAAAATATGCTAATTAATCTGAGTAATACCAGTGAACGATGAACTATAAAAGGGTTGTTAACAATGTAAATAGTGGTCATATACTCCTTTGGTTCTATTTACAAGGTAAAAAAGTTTTTTCCCTATTTATTAGTCATTTCATTAATTTTTTAGTATGAACATAATATTTTACAATTTATTTATTATTGTGTACTAAATAAAGATAAAGCTAAAAAAATTTAAATGTTAAAGCAAATAAATTAACGAGTTAGAGAGTTTTCTTGATCTCAATAAACACATAAAAAGTGATTTATAAATAGCCATAGGATGTGATGAATATATTAAAATTTAGGTTAGGCAAATTTTACGGACCAGTAAGTCAGTAACAGGAACAATTAAGGAAATTCGATGGCAAAAACAAAGGGAAGACCAGCATTTATGATTATTTACTGATCGGCAACAGTTATTGTCGTAATTAATGTCGTTGACTCGTGCGTTAATTAGTCATTGCCAATTTAATATAACTGGATATTACCAGGGATCATCTTTCCATAAATAAGATTTGCTCTCCAGCTGTTCAAGATTTAATGGAGAAAATCCATATCTTACAGGGTATTCTTTTTTTTTTGCCAACTATCTTACGGGGCATTCTAGAATCTACGGAATGGAAAGGTTAATTTGAAGATATGACAAATAGCGTTATTTGTTTTCTCCAAGTTTGTCGTCCAATATGCGATGTACTATAGTTAGATAAGAGTATAGCTGAAATAACAGTAGTATAATCACCAAAATGTATTAATATATCTACATATAGAACGTTGCGGGAAAATACTGAAAGGCAAGGATCTTCCTAATCTCCTTTGCAAATAAACACACGTCATCTTTCAAATTTCAATGTATAGATATTATTAATTTTAAATTAGCGTGACATTAAATGGGGAGTAAAACTGGAAAAGAAAAAATAATTCTGACATAATGCCTAAACTTGGCTTCTCCAGTTCTCCTTATTTTTGTGTGGTTTTTCCTAATAGAAGGTGTACCATTCAATTTATAAGTTATAAACAATATTCTTCTAGTATTTAATATAAAACATAGTTAATTAATTTGAGTAGATCATGGATGTTAGTTAAATTAGTTAATATAATATATTTTTTCTCTAAAATTCCTTAATCATTATCCTTATTTTCTTCTCTAGCTCCTTCTTCTACTTGATTATTGTTTAAAAAATATCAATAGGGTTCATTTGGGAAAAAAATTGAGTTAGATCATAAGAATCAGAGGAGTATGATTTACTATAAATTTTGTTTGAATACATAAAGAAGCATGCTTAATTAAACCTCTAATAGCAATTCGAGGAGATCGTAAATTCGTAGCTAGGAAAAATAGTTACCATCCACTCCAAAATTATTGCAGTTTAAAAGGTTATGGTAAATAGATTAAGAAATATTTAATTAATGTAAAGCATCATTATACATCAAATAAAATACTCTCATTTAATCCCCTCCTATCATGGTGTATTCAACAAAGGGAAGGAGAAATAAAAGTAAGAAAAAAAGTAATTAACTGAAATGTAAAAGAAGAGGTGATAACAAAGATATGATTGCAATCTGTTTCCAGATTGTTCTAAAATAATCATATGAATAATTATTAAATGAGAGTATAGTTAGAAAAAAAATTGGCCAAACCTTGAATTTCCAAACGAAAAAAAAAACTAAAATAACAATAGTTTTGGACTGGAAGGAGAACTGCCATCTCAAATTCAATTCAAAATACGGCACACAAATTTTAAATCATATGGCTCAACTCTTTAAATTATCTTGAAAAATAAAAATATCACATCTCAACATTTCATGTGAACACTACCATATAATTAGACGGTAATATACTTCTGTGGATCATTACAGAGAACGCCTTCGATGACAATATATAACATACTGCCACTAAAACCCTTTTTAACTTCAACTACTTTCAATATAATCAACGATAACAAGTTGCACCGTAATTAAGTGTAAGCAATGCAAATGGCATCGTGTGTAGTGAAACAAAATATTGCAGATGTTATGATGATGATGATGATGATTAAATTAGAAAAGGGAAAGAGTTGGAGTGGGATATTGGTATACCATTGTTCGTATTCCTTTAGAGTTGTACTGACGGTATTTCATTTTCCCGTCACTCTTTTAAGTTTCACACTAAAGTTCATTTGTGTCTGATAGCCCTATTGTTATTCCATCGTCGTCCATCGCCTAATAATCTCGTACCAATTCAAAAGCCAAAGAAACATATTACATGCGTATAAGAAATGCTTATAATTAATAATGCAATACGGTTCTATATACAGAGAAAACAAAACGATTATTACCAGTTGATAATCATATCACATATTGCAGTAGGGCTAGGAGACGAAATGAGAAGATTTCTGATATACGAAGATCAACTTTTTAACAAACATACTGTGAAGCTGTAGATTACAATACTAAATTGTGATGGTTCACAGAGAACTTCGTAAAAACTTATGCTAAAATACCATGACAAGACCCGTTTCCCCTTATTAGTACTAATCATATTGCCAGAAAAAAGGAGAGGGAAAGAGAATGAAAAGGAAAGGGCAATTAGAATAATCAATCCCGCATTCTTCTCTTCTTCTCCTCTTCTGATTCTAGCAGGTCTTCGAGCACCTGATTATCCAGATACTCAAACTCAAAAACTTGCTTCCGCAGCGGACCAGACGATGGGCCTGCACTTACAGGACCGTGAGAAGACGAAGAAGAAGGAGGCGGCCAAAAGGGACCACATGCTGGGGGCATCAGCTGAGAATAATACTCATTAGGGAAATTAAGGATTGCAAGATGACCCCTCATGTTGAAGGCAGCCCTATCGTAGGCTCTGGCTGCTTCTTCCGCCGTATCAAACGTCCCCAGCCACAGCCTCGCCCCTTGCTTCGACGGATCCCTAATCTCCGCCGCGTACTTCCCCCATGGCCGCCTCCGGACACCCCGGTACCTTGTCTCATCCTTCGCCTTCTCCTGCTTTCCCTTGTGACCATCCATGCTTGTCTTTTGATCTTCACCTTTGCCTTTTAAGTATTTGGTGTTTTGATCTTACAAATTTTCAACGCTTATATAGACATATTGCCAATATGTAATGCGCGTGGGAGAGTTTTGGAATGAGAGGGAAACAGTGTTATCACTGGTCACCACCGATGTTCATATCCTAGATTTGATTCTTCGATTGTGTCTATGTTTTTTGCATAAATTATATATACGAGTATACGACCAGAAGACAACTATATCAGCGGGGGATAAATCTTTTTATCGATCTAGCAACTTGGCGAAATCTCTTGTTTTTGTTTCTCCTTTTTCACATGAATTATTCCATGGAGTGCACGAATCGTTCATATATATTTTCCTGACGCTTCATATATAGTTTGTGCCACTAGTAACATTGAAGTTCTGTTCATTTTCTGAGCTCTTTTCGTGTGATCCGTATTTGGGATTCGATACCGATGTGTGTGTGTGTGTATCTTTGTATATGCGAGTATATTTAGATTGAACTGAACCCACAAACAAATTTAATATTAGGAAAAATTTTAAGACTATCGAACTTTGGCAACTTATGAATAAAACTATCGAACTTCCGATTTTCTCTTGTGAAGTTAAGATCATTTGTTACTCAAGATATCCTATAATTGGCGTGTTATTTAATAAAGAGAACGATTGAGTTCTATACCCAAATGAGTTCACTTCAATTATATGCAGATATTTCATATTTTAAATTTGCAAATGAGAAAAATATGAGAAAGACCTATATTGGTTGGAATTTAGAGCTAATAAGACATCATTTATCAAATTTAATTTGAAAGTTCAGAGCGATATTTACAAGTGATTCAAATTAAAGCAGATTTTGCATTTATTTCACAAGAAAACGCTCACTTCGTCTATGGTTTGACGTTTCAAATCGAAAATTGAAAATGGGTTTAATGTTACTCGTTTTATTCTTTTAGAAAATGAATCAAATTTTCTCCTTTGTCTCACTCTAAAGGGTCTTGCACAGTCCACGAACAAATCACGATTTGACAATTTTATATGATATATTCCATTCATTTGAAAATGATCAGGATCATTCTTAGAGTTTTCATTTCATTTCAATTAAATTACCGTGCTTAAGAATTTAAATCAAATATCACCTTTTTTTTAAACAATTCTTCCCTTATTGATGAGGCTATTTTAGTCAAGTAAAATTAATATATTTCTTAATATTTATGCTTTCTCTATCTATCTTGGAATACCTATCAATTATAATTATGCAGACAAATTAAGAAAACTATTAAATAGCTTAAATTGTAGCAAAATTTATTGGTATCTGACTAAATGTCGATAAGACGATAGTTTGAGATTCCAAAATTTGATGCTGCTGATATTTCAAAAATTTGACAATGATATTCAAAGTCGTGTTTCAAAATTTAAAATATCAGTGTTAAGTTTCAAAATAAATATCAGTGTCAAATTTAAGAATACCAGTAATTACCTACTGATTTTTGGTCCTTTAGTGTCAAATTTTGACCCAAAAAAACCTCTAATGCAAAATTTTAAAATATCACTAAATTACTATATGACTTGGTCCTCGATTGAAATTGTGCGATCTTTTGACCTTGATCAAAATTAAATTCACCCTTCTACCAAAAAAGAAAATTAAATTCACCTTTTGATCTAAAATCGCGATTCCTCCAAACATGTTTTTGTTTATTTTGTTTTATTTTCTAGGAAAATACTTGCTCCACCTACTATTATATTTCTTTTGAGTATGTCACATTCTATAGGAAAATTGTGGTCTTATATGTAGGTTACTCTGCATGAGTTTTTGAGATTTTTTTTTTTTATAGAATACCATTTTTGAAAATTTCCAACAAGTTTGTCGGATATTTGTTTGTTTAAAATGTAGTGTTAATAATTAACGATAAGGCTGGAAAATTTTTTTTCTCACTATTTTAATAAAATAACTAATTTTTATTAATTCCAATGAGCTAGATGAAAGTGACTTGCTCTTCCGGTCCTAAATATAAAACCCTTATACTAGTGTGTACAAGGGTCTTACATTTAGGACCGGAAGAATATATTATAGGGCATCTTGCAAATTATTTTTCTCTGAATATTTTTATTTGTGATACTCTCTCACTGTCCCCAATACAGTAATCATTTGGCAAAAATATACCAACCAAAGAGCGCATTCATAAACGGAATACAAATTGATCATCATCAATACAAAGTGCCTCATGTCTAAAACAAAAGAGTTAAACAAGAGTTTCATATTGATTATAAATATAACACCTTCATCTGTTTGTTTGTTTTTCAAATTTACAATTTTTCAACCTAAAATGTCATTGTTAATTGCATATATTGAGAGTACTTCCCATCAAAGGACAGTTTTAATACGCATACCTGATTCAAGAGGGTAATTTTGATAAACTAATACACATTTATTACAAATAATTAAATTAACTAATTATTTTAGTATTTACAAATTAATTTTCTAGTTTTTTATATTAAGAACGAGAGATTACATTATATATTGTACACATACAAATGGAGTTACCTATCTACAAAAGCATCCAGTGCTTTTGCTAGCAATGAGCACACGGCAGTTGAGATTGAATACAAAGTTACACAGATCCGCAGGAGCAGGGCTACAGTGTGGGCAGAGTCATTGTTAATTAATCTTATTGGACAAATTAAAGAGAAATTTGAGTGAAGAAGACAAAAAGAGAATGAAGACGATAATTATCCAACATGAAATTACGGGGAAGGAGGGTGAAGTACAATAATTGAGTAGCAAATTAACAAAGCCATTGCATATAATTTCACACAGGTATAATCATTCTCATCAAAGTTCATTCCCTGAACTTAGCTTGATTCTGCAAGATACTCCTTCTAGTCCTAAATATAAGAATTAATAAAAGGGTTTTTTTTCATCATAAATATAACACTTTAATTTACTTTGTCATTTAAAATTATAATTTTTTTCATAAATTCCATGTTAATTTCACATATTAAGGGGTTTTCTTTTATCAACAGAGTAATTGTCAATATAAATAATCAAAATGGATGCTTTAGAAAAATCAAAATACATCTTTTTACAAACAATTCATTAATCTCTATAGATTGGTTATCCAATTTGTATATTTAGAATAGGAGAGAATGTATCAATTTGAGATCTTCCATGGTGGAATGATCCTGTGCTCATTCAAAAATCTTTCCACCACATAAATTCAAGAAATTATGAACACTGAGAGAGAATCGAATTCTTAATATTTGTCGTCTCTTATGTGAGGTGAACATATAAATGCACTAATTTGCTGGCTAATCATAGTGGAAAGCTTGGATTAGGCTTTGATAATTGAGATTTTTCCCTCGTCTTTTTATCAATTTGATTCCTTTCGCTAATTAATACGGTATGAATCTCGAACACTCTCCTAGTTAATGCGACGTAGCCTTCTTTTATAAAAAGTAAAGGGGATTGCTTTGGTGAGCCCCATGTCCCCTCACGTATGATAAGTTCTAACATTTTGAAGAATGACTCACCATCGAAAGTAATTAAAAACAAAACAAAAAAGAATGGACATTGATTTTTTTTTCCCAAGGAAGACGAATTATTTATATTTAAAGCATTATTTAATTGATTTAATTTAGAAAAGTGGTCTTTGATTTGACTATGATGGATGAATACTTGAGAGAAATTCTCTAAAAGATATTAATTACAATTTTTTTTTCAAAGTGTGTTGTTATTAAAGATTAAACAAACCATTGAACGATGGGGATAAAAGAATAACAAAAGTTCTTTCCACGTTTTAGATAATATACAATATATAAAGGAGAGAGCAGAAGAAAATGGCCTTCACTCAAATTGTCAAGAACCATAACATTAAATACTACAGATTTTGGGGGGGGGGGGGGAGGGATTATGTTTACTTGGCTATGGTTGCCTTCTTTAATCATTCCTCAGCAGCAAGGTGGGATTATTATGCAATTTATTATGACCATTGCTCCATGAAAACAATGTATGTAACCCTTCTCCGCCGACAATTATGCCTTAGTGATTTGTGCTTTGCTGATTAAAGACGTTGATGCTGTTCTCTTGGTTGACCCGTCACTTAATGTTGTCGCCGTTTGTCATTTGTTGAATAATCAGTTCATACTAATTAACTAGGGCGGCATATACACACGCACATATATATGGCACACATGAAGAATATGCTACAATATTCACAATATATTAACACTTGATACCACTTATGTTTAGTTTATTATGAGTGACTTATAATTGATGCTCACATATCAAGTAACGTATTAAATAGATAAAAAAAAATTCAAAATTTCCCCCCTCTTTGTATTTACTAATCCTGCTTAACTCCCTCCCTTCTTTCTCTCTTTCCCATAATAATTAAATAAGGGTGAAATTAAAAAAAACCATTAAATACCCTACAATTAATTTATACTCCCCCAATCCATAATATCAAAAGCTGGCTAACTTTTCTCACATATAAAAAAAAAAGTAAGTTTAGTCATTAAATGTGTCTTAAAATGATAAAGTTATCATATTTTACTCCTAAAAAAATGATAAAATTGCATTTTATGTCATACTTTTATTATCTCTCACCTCTCTCCTATATTTAATAGGGGTAAAAATAAAAAAAATGACAATAATTATTCTTATAACGTTTTATATTTTGGATGATAATTTTGTTAACTAACGTGTTATAATTATAGACTGGATGGAGTATTTAAAATCGGAGTGAATATTAGTCTAAAGGATTCAATTATGAGTTTGGCATTTTATTAGGCTGTGCTTGGAAGTTTTGAAACGCGAGAGTGGAATTGGAATGAAGGGAAAGTCAAGTTACATATGATGAGAAGGTCAATTGCGTATTAATCCGTCGTTAATCGTGTGCGCGCTCTAAGTGAGGATTCATAATCATGCTCCGATCCATATCACGCCTTGGAATAATTGGAGGGAAAAATTCTGCAATCACATCAGCATGATCAATCAAGCCACGTACGGAGGTAGAAAATTAAAGTTGTAAATGTTCCTCAAAGTAATTACAAGCAAGCGTCTCAATTTTGACAAAACAATTGAGCTCATGGGGTGACTGACTCATGCATGCATGCCCCCTAGGGCCTAGGCCCTAGCTATCTCGTACTGTTCCGTCTTTTGTTCTCCGGTGGTCCGCCACTAGGTCCGTCCTCGAGCAGACACCCAACCTGAGGATTAGGAGCCATTCTTTTCTAATCACTTTTCATTCTCCAACCAGCTTTCCAATAATCAGACAACCGTTATGCTACGTGTTAGGGTGTGCGTGTGTGTGTATAACTGCCCCTTTCGTTTTTTAATAAAATATAAATACCCGAATTATTTTTTTAAAAAATCTTTATTTACAGAAGAGATAGTAGGTAGAAGAAAGAACTAGAGAAAAAAAGAGATGATAATAAAATGAGTAAAAAATATGGAAGAGGCATATAATTGATTGAGTATAAAAATAGGAAAAAAAATGCATCAATCGTGTTGACATATTCAAAGTAAATAGGTTATAAAAGGAAACATATCTATTCAAATAATTATAATTAACTCACGAAAAAAGAACAAAAGGACTGCTATGTAGCACTCCTCCGGTTCTCAACGTAGAACTTAATTGTTGAGGTAATTTTTATCCTAAATATATAACTTATTTCTCATAGTTATAATTTTTTCTAAATTATTCTCATTGATACTCGTTTAAACCATAATCAAATAGGAACAGGGTAGAAGATATTAAAGAAAATGATTATGATGTTTTAAGAAAAATATGTCACATTTTCTATAATTATCTAATTTACCTAACTTTCTTAATTTAATTAAATTATTTAAATAGGTCTTACCTCTAACACATAGTATTATTATCAAGCACCATCATATTAAACTTAAGTATTATCTAGTTCAATTTCTTAATGTAATTAAATTTCCTATCAATGAGATTCAAACCATGATGGACGATTGTTTTGAGGGAATTCAGTCGCTTTTACTCGGCCAAACTAGCAAAATAAAGTCAAAAACAGTGTAACACATTTGTACATGATGTATGCTTGCATAAAAGCTAAGGCCATTACACTGCTTGTATTGTCACTTCATTATTTTAATTTTATGATATTTTTGTAAGGTTCTGATAGAGGATTGTTCTGCTTTAACGTACAAATGGCCCGCTCATTAGAAGTTAAGGTCCTTATTCTGGTAGTCTCGACACGTGTCTTGTTGGAATTTCCTGCTTTTTCCCAAGACAGCTGTATTTAATTGCAGATCAAACTTGGGTTTGACGTACGAGTCTCCCCCAAGTCCCTCGTGATCCATACTTTGCGACTATACACTCTTTCAATCAGAATAACCTCATCGTTTAAAACTGAATCTATTTAACTGGAATGGTCTTTATACTATTTCCGGTCCTTAATATAAAACTCCATTTAATTTTTATATTGATTCTAAATATAAGATCTCAATCGATTTTGTCTCTCATATTTACTTAATTTTTTCTAAGATAGTCCTTCTAATAATTATATTTTTAACCAACATACTTGATTGATAAGGATATTTTAGGAAAGACAACACCTATTTATTACAAATAACTATCTTAACTTTTTTTTTAATTTCTTCAAATTGGTCAACTAGCTTTTAATTATAATTAGGACCGGAGGTAGTATTTATTACTTTTATATTAAGACTTTTAAAACATCTATTAAATCAATATAAACTACAAGAGTGGTGAGGTCTTATGATTTTTTAATAAAATAAATTTATTTTTACTAATATTTTATACCAAAAGTATTAAATAATAACTTTCGACGGAAATTCCCTTAAAACACTTATGAGAAAAAGAAAAATCATTCTTCTTGTAACTTCAACTAACGAACAAGGACACCAGTGATGGGCCGGAAAACAATGAGGACAGACAGTGGTTGAGATTCTCTTGCGGGTCAAAATTGACGTCGGTAGTCCACTAGATGGCCTTTGAGAGTGGGCCAACACATGCCATGGCCAGTCATAACATTACAGCCCACCAAGCGATGCATTTCTTGCTGTTATTTTCTTATTATATATAATAGAATGGCATTTTTATTTCAATAAATTCATTATTATAATTATATTTTAAACATACTACTTTCCAGGCAATTATTTGATGAAATATTTTATATTTAATAAACAGTAGCCGTATAAGCAACGAAGCTAAAACCATGTGGCTCGTAGTTTTCAGAGGGTTACAGAGTGTGTCTTCTTTTATTGGCCACTCATGGAGTTTGAATTGTCTTCACTGACCTTACCACGCTTCAATAAATAATTTATTCAGCAGCCACAAGAGACTAAATGCTACGAATGGCTAAACATTCAAACCCTTTTAATAGTGATAATAATGACAATCACCTCCCCGAGATAGGCCACCAAATTCGTCCATAACTCTAAAAAAGTAACAGCCCTGTGTTAAAAATTTACTAGTGAAGTACTACTATTTATTTATATATTACATAACCTTATAAACTTAAATATATCTCAATCAAGTACTATATTATATTAGGTTTAGATCCCTGTTCAGTAACTTTTACTCCTTTTTATCCTCGTTATAAGCACGTAATAACAATTTTACATAAATTATCGAAGTTAGTTAAGATTTGTTATTTCTTATCAAATATCAAAATTACTCTCAATAAAAATGATTACTTAGAGGAGTTTAACTGATTAGTTAATAATTTTAACTAATTAATTAATAAGTTATATATATAATTAGTTACAGACGTTTGGCAGGAAAAAGCTAATACTTTCTTTAAATAAGACATGTTCTGTCATATAACATGCTGGTGGAGAGTAGAAATAATTGTACTACCCCAATCCTTAATATTACATCCCATTGACTAATTTTGAGAGATTAATAAAATTACTAAATTATTTAATTATAGCATATGTTACGTGATTTTCCCAATATACTTATGTATAACTTTCTTTGGACCCTCCAAACTAATCAGCTGAATCTTATATTAAAGGTAGGAGGCGTTAATAACGATGGGGAGTATAATGTCAGCGAATAGCGTTAAACGACAAACGTTTTAAACAGGAAGGACGGAGTGTTTGAAATTAGAGCGACCACTGTGTGCGTTGTGGAGTGGGGAAGGGAAGGCTGTAATGAATAAGAGAGGCAGGTGGCCCTGTCCTTAGTCATTCTTACAAACAAACAAAACTGTTTCGGATTAAACAGCGCTCAAATCACTGCCTAATGTCAGGTTCATTGAGCCTGGCCAGGTGATTAAGCATCATCCATTAATTCCCACGCACATTAACAATGTGAATGCAAAGGAGGCATGGCATGGAAAATATTACCCATCAGTTCATTAACTAGTCGCACGGCTAATTAATCATGTTCTGACCCCTTTATGAAACTGGACTCGCAAACGTATATATTTGAATGACTTGCCTGCTCTGTCACCCCGCATGCCTAGTGTCGCTTTTTTATATCATTTTTATGATTTGTGATTCGCGATTATGATATCCGTATATTTTGATGGAATGTTTCTGCAGATTCATGCATCCATTACATCTGCAATAGGAAACAAAAGAGAAACATGTGGTTAATTGAATCCCTCGTTAATTTTGATTTCAATGAGATAATTAAAGTAATTAGCAGGGTGCTTTTCCTTTGATGGGCCCTGGGGCCTTAACGTACTGCTCATTTGTCTTTTTTAATTATGCTATCCGACTCTAGCAATGATTCCTGCACACATAAAAATTGGAAGGTGACGTGTTCCGCATGGCTGAGATTTAATTAATTAATTGTCTGAATCTACAATGATGTGTGAAGTGAAGGTCCAAGAATAGAATGTACTGCTGGGGGCCCAAAAGCAAAAGAAACTTTATTGGCCCAGAAAAAATATCACATTGTTTCAAGGAATCAAAAATAAATAAAATTAGCATATTTATTTTTTTTAAAAATGCAACGGTATATAGTCACTTTAAAGTGATCATACTCAGCATAAATTAGGTAGATTAATGTGTATAGTCGCCAAAAATTATTGAAAAAATATATATACGATGAATGTTATATGTATTAATTACTGAATGAATAGTTTTATTTCATGGCCAAAAAAAAAACATAGTAGTCGCTGGCAGCACGATTATTAAAATCAGCATTGTTGCCCTATGTGATTTCGCCAGATTATCTTCTCTTCTCTAACTTTTTAACCTGTACGGGTTCACGGCTTTATTTATTCAAACAGTATTATGCCACGTCATCAGCAATCTTTATCCATCGCAGCGTAAATGACATAAATAAATAAAGACATGTTTTCAGTAAAAAGAATTTATTCCGTGATTTGTCGCCTGCTAAGAAAGCGCGCTCCACTTGTTGATTGAAGCAAGGAAAGTTGAGAGGGCTATGAACTCTAATGGTACCTACAAAAAGTTTGTTAGAGTTGAGTTTATTTTTAAATATAAAATCTTAATATATTTTATCTTTTATAGTTATTAATTTTTTTCAGATTATTCTCGTTTATTACATTGTTAAAAAAATTTGTATCAAAAGGTGGTTTCAATACGAATAATTTAAGAAGATATTTTTAAAAAAATAAATACACATTTTTTATAAACAATTAATTTAAGTAAATTTCTTAATATATTTAAATTAGTGAAGTGGATTTTATATTAAGAATTGGAGGTGATATATTTTTATTTAGTATTTCATTTACTTTTTAAGAATTGAATTAGTGATATTCACCTAAAAAAAGGATTTAGTGATAAGGCAGTTGCTGACCGTGGAAGTCCAGCGGCAAGAGAGCAAGACCAAGACTGTTACTATTTTCCATCATCAAAATGACTGATGAATTCGTTGGCTTTCTTAATCTATTTTTTAATTAAAAAAATCAATGACGATTTGGTCTGTTGAGTTTGTTTTGAAATCAAGGCACGTAAACAAAAACGCCCTGTGTTTTATAAACGGCACAAAGATACTAGTAGATGAATTATGCGTGATTTATAAACAACGCCTGTTTTTATTAATTTTACATTATTACTTACATGTATGGATGTAGATTAATATATTCTGACCATTCTTATTTGAAGAAAGTTGTCAAAATTGATGCATGTAGAAGAGCCAACAATTCCGGCCGAAAGAGAATATCAAGGAGAAGATCCAACAAATTTTAGAGTGGGGGCGGGGGGGAAGAAGCGAGTTTGGAACTTAGGCCCGTGGCAGATTGCCGGGACGTGTTTGGAATTCAAATGATTCCTCGGACGAGTCAAATAATGATGCGCGGTGCGAAAAGAAAGAAAAAAGGAAACAAGCTCCTTGCAAAAATGATGAGCACGCTGATTTTATGAATATGTCGTTTAAATTAATTACATGTCGTTCAAAGCAGCTGAAAAAGTGACAACTCGTTATCCCTCTCGATTGGGAGCGACCGACACCAGAACGATGGCGTTTTGTATGCGAAACTTCGATCTCGGCCGTTCAAGCAAGAGCAAATGACCCCCGCCCGTCTCTGTCTTTTTATGATTTCTTTTGGCGCAGTTGACTTCATTATCTGTTAGGAGAACACAAACCAACGGTTTTTTCCCCTTTCCCGCGGGAAAAAAATATATAACTGCTTCTTAGATCTTAGACAGTTAATTTACAAAATAAAAAAATTCGTTATTTGTTATAAAAAAAAAAAGTGGGTTTGTTATCCTAAGATAGAGCACCTCTTTATCATTTATATTAGAATTAAAACTCTATTAATACCTATAATTAAGAGAAATAATTTGAAAACACTGTAAATTTAAAAATAAAATTAATTGAGGCTTGTATTTACAATTACAATAAATTCTCTAACCAACTCCTATGTTTAGCAGTAGAGGGATTATATAGTAATCACTCCGTTTCAAAATATTGTTGATTAAGTTTATTTACTCAGTGAGGCTATTAGATATCGTCTTAGATTCTCTGGCAAACCAAAAAAAAAAAAGAGATGTCGTCTGAGGTGGTTGTAATTAATATACATATACCACTAAGATATGAAAGTATTGCACAAAAGACAACACTGTTGATGGCTCTGTTGCAAACTTTTGTGTGCCTAAGCAACTGCGCGAGGACCAATATGATTTTTTCCGTTCAATATGATTTTGGCCCAAAAAAAAGAAGAAGAGCCAACAAATTATAAAGTGAAGAGGGGGAAAAAAAGAAGAAGAAGAGAGAAGCGAATTTTGAACTGAGGCCCATGGCAGGTTGCCGGGATATGTTTGGAAGTCTACTGATTCCTCGGACGAGTCAAATAATGATGCGCAATGCGAAAAGAAAGAAGAAAGGAAACAAGCTCCTTGCAAAAATGATGAGCACGCTGATTTTATGAATATGTCGTTTAAATTAATTGCGTGTCGTTCAAAACAGCTGAAAAAGTGACTACTACGCTACCCCTCTCGATTGGGAGCGACCGACAGCAGAACGATGGCGTTTTGTATGTGAAACTTCGATCTCGGCCGGTCAAGCAAGAGCAATGACCACCGCCCGTCTCTGTATTTTTATGATTTCTCTTGGTGCAGTTGACTTCATTATCTGTTAGGAGAACACATACCAACGGTTTTTCCCCTTTCCCGCGGGAAAAAAAATATATAAGTGCTTCTTAGATCTTAGATAGTTAATTTACCCAAAAAAAAATAGTTATTTGTAAAAAAAATGCGGGTTTGTTATCCTAAGATAGAGCACCTCTTTATCATTTATATTAGAATTAAAACTCTCTTAATACCTATAATTAACAGAAATAATTTGAAAAAACTGTAAATTTAAAAATAAAATTAATTGAGGTCTTATATTTACAATTACAATAAATTTTCTGACTAACTCGTATGTTTAGAATTAGAGGGATTATATATTAATAACTCCATTTCAAAATATTGTTGATTAATTTATCTACGCAGTGAAGACTTAAGAAGCTATTACCTCCGGTCTTTAATATAAGAGTTGTTTGACTTTTATTTTGATCCTAAATATAAGACCTTAATTCACTTTATCTCTCATATTTATATATATTTTTTCCAGGATAGTCCTTCTAATAATGATAGTTCTAGCCAATACACTTGATTAGTAAAGATATTTTAGGAAAGACAATACTTATTTATTACAAATAACTAACTTAAGTTATCTTCTTAATCTTCTCAAATTAGTTAACTAGCTCTTATAATTAGAATCGAAAATAGTGTTAGATATCGTCTTAGATTCTCTTTGGGGGGGGGGGATATAGTCTTAGATGGTTGTCATTGATATACTACTAAAATATGAAAGTATTGCACAAAGACAACACTGTTTGATGGATCTATTGAATATTCCTACGCACACCTACGGTGACGGCTGTGTGCAGTAGCGTGGCCCATCGTCTCTAAGGTATAAATGTGGTAACTTGTAAGAATAACACAAGAAGAAAAATAATAAATTTATTCTCCCCAACAATGGATAGAATAAGTAAAATATCGTATATTTGTTTTTACACTGTGTGAGTTAAAAATAATTTATCATCTTTAAAAACGCATTAATTTTATCAACGAACAAGTGCATAACTTTCACATGTTTATGTATGGAAGTTGATTGTGTCTATTAAATATTTTTGGTCCATTCAATTGATAATTTTAAAAGCAGCGGTATAAATACATGTAATGTAACGCTGAATCAAGTGTGAGATGCGTGCTCGTCAGTTCATCTACTCATAAAAACAAAACAACAATTAATGCGGTTTTTATTCAACGAATAAATAATTAAATGTGCTTGTCCAGGTTCGCTGAATATATATATATATACCATTTTTTATCCCTAATATAAAAGTTAATTAATTAATTTGAGTAGATTAAGTAAATCAATTAAGTTAATAATTTGTAATAAATAAGTATTAATTTTTTTAAATATCATTACTAGTAAAACTATAATTTAATGAAACATTTAACATGTCTAACCAGTACAATAATTACTTTAAATAAATGAATAAATGTGAGAAATAAAGTGAATTTGGGTTTTATATTTAAAATTAAATTAAAAACTAAATTAATTCTTATATTAAAGCCTGAAAATAGCAGTGAAGTATGCTAATAAATAGAAATTTTCCTAAGTTATTGCGGAGACATATTTTACCATTTTGTGGGTTTTAGAGAGCGAGTGACAGAGGCCAAAAACCAACCAGTGGCTAACGGTATACGTGTAGATCAGAGGAGGATATGGGTTTGGACGGTTCGTGTGAGAGAAGCATCAACACGAATCCGGGCGATCGTGATGGGTGAGGATCGTATACAGTTCAATGGGCCGACATAATATTCGTAATTGATGTCTATAAAATTACAATTAGTTGTGCACAATCTGATTATTAGGATATGTTAGCATATATAATAAGCATGGTTAGCTATTAATTATATAAGAAACAAGTTTGGAATTATTAATTAGTCTATCTGCTTTAGTAGTGTATTAGCTTATTACTTTATTATAATCTCAACCCGGGCTACCATGTCTATTATAAGCCAAAACACGACGTCGAAGTCACTTCAAAAGGGGAAACATATTTTACAACGTGCTGATGAGTTACTCATTTTATTTTCATGACAGATGACATCAAAAGTTTTTTTTTTTTTTTACTAAACATAGCTAGGTATCTTTTTATTGAAGGCAGTCTTATTCGAGACGCTATCAAACACTAAATGTGAGCATCTCTCCCAGTAAAAATTTGAACTTTTATTTACTATTTTGTGAGAAACTAGACCCTTCTGCTAGATTCAATCTTTATTGGTGTCAAAAGTTAAATTAAAGGTGGAGGGAAAGGAAATAAAGGAAGAGAAGAAGTGAGGGGGTGGGGAAAAGGTAGGCGGGGAGAGCACGGTAGCGTGAAGGACAGATATGCATAATATATATATATATATATGTGTGTGCATAAATAAAGAAGGAAGAAAGGAGAGAGGAAGTTGAAAAGTAGGGAGGAAGGGGAATGAGGGAGCAAGGAAGGGACTAAATACCATGAATCTGTAACATCAGTTCTTGCCTAACGGCTTAAGTCAACTAATACCTCCATCATGCTCATCGGCTTTTACCATTTTTCCTGCCTTTTTTAATTTCCTCAATTAATTAATTCTCCATCTTCTTCTTCATTTTAATTTTGTCAGTAGTGATGGGAGAGTTTGAGGGCGCGTCAGGACCCCCGCTGGTGTGCATGAAAGATGCCTCATCAACTTTATTATGCTAAAATTATTCTCTGACGCTCTTGATGCTGCCAAACTGAGAAGATGTTTTCGGCCTTCGAACAATGCATGAAAATTGATTTGTGCGTCGCAGGTTCAAAAGGTGTGTTTGGATGAAACCAACTGTGGTTTGAAAAAGTGATTCTGGAGAATAGATTTTGGGGAGAATAGATTCTGTGAAGAATAGATTTTGTAAAAAAGTGATTATAAGAAGTGAGAGTGTTTGGATAGTTGTTATCAGAAACACTTTTTATATATACAAATTACTAAAAAACAAGACATAAGTTAATATGATAATTACAGAAAAATAGATTTTATGATATATTTTAATTTGAAGGAATAAATTGTTAATAATATATTTTTACCAACATAATTAATAATACATAAGATAATATAATTAATAAATAATTAATGTGTATATATATTTATAAAATATAAGATTAAATATGTTTATCAAAAAATATGTTTATAAAAAAAATAACAAGATACATATCATATAGGTTCTCACACTCTCCCTTTTTTCTCCAAAGCAAAAAAATTTTATTTTTTCCAAACCATGGTTTTGGTTTTTAGAGGGGGTGTTTGGGGTGTCACCCAAACACACTAGCTCGTCAAATGAAATTTAATTTGCATTCCAAAATGAGCGCGTGTTGTCACAGCGCTTCCGTGCTTGCTCGTGTCATTTGCGGGTCTAAGTTCAAGCATTGTTGATTTAGGAAAATAAATAAATAAATAAACTCCTCCTAAAAATATTTTTATTCCGTCTAAATATCCCTTGATTATATAGAGTTTCAGGCAGCATATAGAGCTTCCGTCTTACATGTGAATTTTTATTAGAGAAGTAGTGATAGAGTGAGAGACCTTAGAAAGCCAAAAAGAGGTAATCCTAAGTAAGGGATGGGAGGGCACACAGAAATGGAGACGAGGACGAAGACGCATTTGATTAGTCAAAGGATTATTTGAATAATTGGTCACTTTGAATGGTCCAACCCAGGCGACCCTGCACCCTTGTCCCCTTGCACTCCCTATCCCATCTTCCTCCTCCCTTCCTTTAGCCTTCCTTTTTCTTCTTCATTTAAAGTTTAAAACTAACTAAATAGAACTCATTAAAATTTTAATAATTTTTCTTTTTTAAAGTTGAATTCATTAAAAACTTCCCTCCCTCTACTGCCCTCCAGCCACATTAAACATGAGGCTGGGATTTTGGCTAATCATCGCGACAACTGTGACTGTTGGAGAAATTCATTAACTTAACCACCAAAACGATATTTTAATCCCCCCAGATTTTGTGTCATTGGACACGTTCTAAATTAAAGGTAATGCGTGGTCCTACATATTTAATTAAGAAGTTCTTTTTTTCGGCGAAAAATACATATATAAGAAGTCCTAGTTATCAAATGAAGTGCTATTAGCCGGTCTTTATGCTTCTATTTATAGGATATATTTAACCATTTTTATGGTTATTAAGAAATGGTAATTAATATGGTTAACTTATAGAAAAATACATGACTTCTCAATATTATCCTTAACCGATATTAATAACTACTCCACAGTAAAGTGTGTCTAGAAACTAAAAGCAGGACAACAATTTAGTACTATAACTAAAGAGGGGTTTCTGGTAAAAATAATTAAAGAGGGGTAATAAAAAAATGAATTTAGTCATCGCATCTTTAACTTGTATCTACGATAAAATAAGACTTTTTTTTTTGCCAGCGATAAAATAAGGCTTTAATTAACTAAAACTTTTTCCTATAACAAGAACCGAAAGGAGTGTGCTTTACCGATCCCTCTTCCAAACTTTTAGGAGCAGATTTAATTACGAAAAAGTTTATTTATTTACTCATTTTATACTTTAAAATGGGAAGGTTTTTAAAAAAATAATTACGGGTAAAATTAAGAGAGAATTGCAATCAAATTATAAGGATGTGACTTAATTATCCTGAAATCTATCGATAAGTAAAAAGTAAGTAATAAAAAGTTTCAAAATTGATGTTCAGATTGGTCATTTGTCATTAATCATTAGGGCTTTTTTAATAATTAATTTTTTTTTGAAACTTTCTGATAATTCTCCCTAAAATTAATGATCTAGCGAACTCTTTAATTTGATTCAAGTAAAATAATTAATGATAACTCGTATACAAAGAACCAGGGGCAGCAATAAAGTCTCGTCACAGGAAAGCAAACTTTTCCAGTGACGACCTCAGCTAATTGCCTAATTACTCTTAATGCTAAAAAGCTCGCACTTCATAGTGGAAAAAGTTACTCATATCATTGAATGAATCACAAGCCTTATACTGTCCTTTGAAAAAGAAAAAAACGTAAATTTGAAGTTGTTTGAAAAAAAAAAATGGTTAAATTAATTCTGTAAGTGATTTATTGGAGTAGAACTAAGGAAAATAGTCTTGGTAATTGACGAAGGACCGCAAAGCTAAGGTGGCTAAATTTGAAAGGCAATTTTGTGAGAGTAAGATGGTTTAGCAATACCATAAAATAAGAATATGGGTCCCAAAGATGGGATTTCCGGGAAGCTACACAGAAAGGAGAAAGACTTGAATTTCAAAGATGCCAAAAGGAAAGTCATTATCAGATAAGTAATTAACAGTATCCATCCTTTTGGGAGGACTTCCAAAAACCCCTTAGCCAAAAATGCCATCGCAGTTTTCTGATGACCTGTGATCTTCACAGTTCCTTCAAGGGGGCCTGTACCTGGACCATTCAATGCACCATTTTTTCCAAACTCTACCTCTATACATCTCTAGCCTTTTATTTATATATTTAATTCTAGCCATAATCATTATTTCATCCCCTAGGAAATCATCAGATAATTAAAGGGTCATTTTCAATTTTGGTAATTCAGTGCATGGTTTCATCCGTTCGCAGCAATCTATGATTATACTTTAAACCTTTTCACATGCTTCAGGCACATTAATCACAGAGCACTTCAATTAACAGACGCCTATCTTGCTCAGGAACCCTCCTATCTACTTCTTGTTTTGCAATTCGATATATTTATATATATTGTCAATCTACTTTGATTACATCAAATCTAAAGAGTGTTTTTCCCCGCTATTGACCGAATAATCTTTATTTCCGCTAGCATGCGGCAGTGAAAAGAAGGAGAATTTGAATTAGAAGTTAAGCGAGAGAGGATTTTTAAATATTTTTTTATAAAAAATAAAGTTATAATCGGACACTGTGTTGATGAAAATCAATTTTTGTACGTGTCATGCTTAGGCAGGCCATACAGGCCAACCTCTTTTCACTGTTCAAATGATCCTAAAATTCACGTCTTTGTCCATATGAATTGTGGCTAGCAGCAGCACCCACCCTAAGCCTGTCACTTCCATGAGTCCGGACAGCCAAAGTTACATCATTTCTCTATATGCATATCGACAAATTCTAATTAAATATTTTCTCTTTCTCTGGTTACATTAAAATTAAAATTATCTCCGGTTTTTAATGTAAAAATTAATTAATTAATTAATTTAAATTAATTAAAAAATTAGTTAAATTATTTTTTTGTAATAAATATATGTTGTATTTATTATAATATCTTTGCAAATCAAATGTATTGCTAAAATTATAGATAAATATAAGATAAAAACTGGAAGTAGTATATATACCCACACACATGATTCTTACACATTTCTTATGCATTCAATTTATCATCTTGCTTCATCTATCTTCACCAAGATGCGACATTAATTTTGGCGCTTTCGTAATCGGTTAAAACAATTATTTAACTGCATGCACTAATAAAAGGGGGGAAAAAAGAAGAAGAATTCAAGATCGCAACAAGCGGCGGGTTCTGTGTTCTTCCAAGTTATAACTACTGTACCAATAATTGAGTGATGGAAGATGCGATTCTTTGTTTGGAATTTATTTTCAGCTTGTTTACATTAATAGTCTCCAAAAAGGGATTAGACCTGGAAAGTGAATATATGAAGAGGTAAAATAATGTTTGAGGGGATCCAACCAATCAACATTTTGAAGGAGGATGAAATAACTGTAGTATATGCTTCCATTATGTTCTAGAAAAAAACAGAGTTAAACCATGTTCTTTTCACACGATTGAAATCGCATCTGGGAGTGTGATTAAAGTGAGGCCTAAACAGGGAGCATCTAGGAAGGTGTATATTATTTTCTCCGTCTATAATTATTGATCATTCTTGATGCAATGTATTGAAAGGTCAAAGTGAAAATGTACACTCAAAATTATTCACGTCAACCTCTCACAGCTCAGGCTTGGAATGATTTTCATTGAAATGGGTGTAGTATAATTCATAAAGAAAGCACTCTTTAATTACTTCTGATAAAAACGATTAATTCTAAGGGAGATTCTGCATATCTTTTAGATTTTTATATATCGGTGATTAAAGAACGCAAACGCCAGCGACAATAATGAATGGTTATTTTTAAATATATGACTGTAAATCATAAATCACAACAAATGTGGATCTTAATCAAGATAGAGTAATCCATGTTTTTCGAGTTAAAAGGGGGAAATGGTTTGCGGATAAAGAGCAGAAATAGAATGAAGAGTCCAAGTGGGCTGGCCCGCCTGGTCCAATAGAAAAGCCTACTTTCTGTGTGTTGAGGGGTGAGTGGGTGGGATAAATTATTAATAAATAATAATGGGATGGGCCAGTGGGAAGAGAGATCCCCAAACAAGACAACAAAAATAAAAATAATTTAGGAGGAAAATGGTGTCATCCAGTGATGTCAGCCTTGACTAGGCCGCCATCCGATTGACCCACGTGTTCCTATTTTCTCCCTACCCTATCCCCTTCCCTTCCCTTTCTTTTCTGTTATTTCCTGCCTCCCTGTTGACCCTTTTCTGTCGATAAACTTGAAATTCAGTTCCATGGAGCTTATTTTATAAGCAGAATCGTGGGTGTAGTGCGGTTTATAATTTCACGCCGATAAAAAAAAAAAATCTTAAAATGTATCAACTTTTTTTAAAAATATAATAATTTTTTAACTTTGCTCATATTTAATATATACGCTTTTTAAAAGAGATGATTACTTACACTATAATAAATGAAAGACACACTGAAAATTTAATGAAATGACTTATAAATAAATAAATAAATTTTTTTCTCTTTATCTTATAAATAGGATCAGAGGAATAAGTAGAATCGTGGGTTAGTGTGGTTTATAATTTAATGTATTAGTGTTTGTCTCTTGTCGAAAAAAATTATTACCCTTATATATAAAAAAATTTACATTAAATTTTTTTTCTTTTAATTAAACTTAATACGACATTCTGTCTTTAATATAAAAACTAGTCTTACATTCAATTTAGTTTTGATATAAGAGCTACTTGATTTGATAAATAATGTATAGCACAACTAATTAAAAGATGCATGTCACTTGCCTTCCACATCACAAGCTATGGTTGCCCTTGACGTGTGTGTATTTGTACACTATAGAAGCAATTTTGTATTTAAAGTATTTAAATGATGGCAGTATTGGAGTAAAAGAAAAGTCATGACAGATTATGTAGATCCCATGCGGAATTAAAAACAATGCATGAAAAGACAATATAGGAACCGGACAAAACACAAACCATAATATTCAGAAATTGCAAGCCATTTTTTATTAGATAGATCATATAACATCTGATATGCGATTGAGCTTTTGGTTTGTAATCTTCGTCACCTTTAATATTAGATAAATGCAAATGAATAAAAATACATTTATATTACATATATTTAAAATAAAGCATAGAACATGTAGTATGTAATACTATCAACTGTATAACTTCGTTATTTAAACCTTGCGCAACTGAATGAGTGAATGAATATTATTTATACTGAATTTAAATTATATTCACCAAAAATAAGAAATTCAATATTCTGTTTATTTTTACATAAATATTTTTTTTGACCAGATTTTTAATTTTTTTACATAAATATTTTACTTTAAGCAAAAACAATTTGTTCCATGTCAAAAGGTAACGGATGAATATCTATCTCGAGCGGCGACTCGACTTTTACCGTTTCACCCCTACCAAACGGGTATATAAAGCCCCGCCACTTCCATTCCTTCGGATACCATCAGCCAGCCAGCCAGCCAGCCGCTCGCTGCATTACCGAAAAACAGAGCAACCTCCCTACTCACCCTGTTCTTCCCACCTCACTCTCCTCATCATCACCCTCTTCCATGGACTCCTCTTTCTCAATCTTCCACTCCCCAACCTCCGACTTCTCCTCCGACTCCTCCTTCGCGTCCTCGGATTCCTTCTTCTCCTCCAACTTCCATAACTCTTACCTCCCCTTCAACGAGAATGACCCCGACGAGATGCTTCTCTACGGCATGATTTCCAACGCCAACCACAATCACGGCTCCGATGAATCTTTCAGTTCTGTCAAGGAGGAGGAGGTCAGCTCCGATGCCACTGCTTCGGGCGGTGCTGCCACTCCCAAGGAGAAGACATACAGAGGCGTACGGCGGCGCCCTTGGGGGAAATTCGCGGCAGAGATAAGGGATTCCACCAGACACGGCATAAGGGTGTGGCTGGGGACCTTCGATAGTGCAGAGGAGGCGGCTTTAGCTTACGATCAAGCCGCGTTTTCCATGAGGGGATCGGCGGCGATACTGAACTTCCCCGTGGAGAGGGTGAGGGAGTCTCTAAAAGAGATGAACCACGGATCAGAAGAAGGTTGCTCGCCGGTGGTGGCTCTGAAGAGAAAGCACTCGTTGAGAAGAAAAGTGAATAGTAACAAGAAGAAGAACAAGGTGGATGACAGAGATATGAGAATAGACAATGTGGTGGTGCTGGAAGATCTCGGCTCAGATTACTTGGAACAACTCTTGATGTCCTCGGAGAGTCCTAGGCCTTCAGGATCCCATTGCCTCAATGTTCATTAATTCTTTTTTTTTTTTTTCCCCTCCCTTTCTTTCCCTTCTTGTAATCTTACACAAGTATTCTCTATTATGAGAATGATCGTATTTGGAGATCATTCGAGTATGTATGTTTTCCTCTGTTAATGTAAGGGAAATATTTACTTGCCTTGCCCTTTTCGGGGTGTTTCGGGGCGATGTAAAGTTGAGAGGACAAGGGACCGGGAGTCCTGTGAGGCCTGTGCTATGTCTTAATTTAATTCGAGGAGGCTAAGCTATCAGATTAATTTGTCAACGCACATGGTCGAGTCTTGTGCGGGGAAAGGCACGCGTGGAGGCACACCTAGGCTTTACTTGCCCGTATTAGCAACCCTTCCTTGTCTTCAAGTCCTTTAAATTTTCATGATTTAATATCACTGCGGCAAGCAGATTATTACAAATAATAATCAAAACAGGGGAAAGCAGTTCTAGCTTTGGATGTCATGTGAATAAAAGACAATCTAAAAGTTTGATTAAAGGAGGCAAGATCAGGGCCCATTTTGGCAGCAGTCGTACGTCTAACATGGAATCTGACAAGGGATATGCTCTGTTTTCTGTTTAAAACTGAAAGTGACCATAATTAATCAAAGTCTGTTCATATGGTTTTTGTTCATTACAAGCGGCCGAGCTACTCTGCCTCCATGTGGATTAAGCTAGAAATCTATTATCTGAAGTGTTATCATTCATCATGTAATTACGAGGAAAAAACAGAAAGATGAAAAACTCAGAGTTCCTTTGAGCCAAGGTTGTCTTTCTCGTCATAGTATTATGCAATTGAATGTGTTTATGTATGTAAAAGATTCCAACCTTTTAAGCTCAAATCCTCTACTGAGCATAGTAATTCATACCCACGTACCGAACGAAAAGGTGATAGCGGGTTGCTATATCAAACTTTACTTGCCCAAGAGGCTAAAAACTAATTATGTTGTACAAGAGAAAAAGACTTTCTCCTCTATATTTTGTTTTTCTTTTTGGGCATAGATATTACATAGGAAAGCACCAGGAAGGAGGGAGGTTAAGTTGGTGGTTTTCTTCGTTTCCTAAATTGCCATGAAAACTATTGGTGCAGACGATATCAGAACATGACAATTTTATTAATGGCGTCCAATATCACCTGTCCAAAAAGAAACTTCTTGTGGAAGGTTTGGTCTAAGTTGAAGCGGTTGGAAACTTGGACCAAAACATCTTTTAATTTGCAGAATTTATGACTTGATCAAGGTATTTATATATTATATATATATATATTTATATTTTCACGTGGGATTTCATTAATAAATTCCTTTTTGATGTTTCTAGTCCTTGTAACTTCTCAATATGGAAGTGGAATTCGACTCTGTTTGGCTCAGAGGAAGCTTCTTGGATCCATCCCAGAAGTGTTGAGAAAGTGGATTTCCTCTCCTTCAAGACTCACTGTGCTTGTCTCGTCTTTCAATATCAAATGGCTTTAGGCATTATAGAACATTAATTTCTCCACACCTCACCCACCCCTCTTCAAAGAGTCACAAACCAAATTTGATTGAGATACGCTGAATTCACTAATATTAAAAAGAAATAGTGCATCCTCTTGCATTTCATATTGATTAGTGGGAAAATTTGGGAAAAATCTCTCATCAAAATTTTACAAGTGAGAATGGCCTCAATCGGAATAATTATACTCTGTACGAATGCATGATATTAATATTTTTCGTGTATAAAAATTTACCACATCATTTTCTTCATTAAAATTTTTAATATAGAACATTTTTTTTTCAATTTTCTCTTGATAAACTAAGTAAAAAAAAAAAAGGGTATGATGGTGTAAGTAGCCATATACGGACAATTTGTGTGTTAGTAGGAATTTACTCTCGTGGTGAATATTCCATTTAGAGAAGAACCGCCAACATATGTGCATATAATTAATATATGAGTGTCACGTGATTGATGGTCTATTAAATTAATGGTCAAGGTCTGGTGGATGAAGGGTCAAGCCAGAGAAAGATGAGTCCAAGCCATGGGATTAACAGACTGATTCAAAGTGAGGCTGGTAATTTTGGGATTAATCTTAGTGGGAAATCGATGGTTTTAGGTTTTAACATTGATTGGATGCCACACTGCCCCAGTTAAGTGAACTTGGCCATCTCGAGAAAAGGATGAATACTATTACTCACATAACTCTCATTATTACAAATAATTTTTTTAATACTAATCAAACTTTGTTCAGAGAGAGAGAATTAGGTATATGAAGTCTAAGTAAGCTATTCAACTTGACTGAACCGAATATTTAATTTCATGGTTGCTGCGTTCCCTTTCATACTATCTGCTACTGCCAAATCCATCCTCATCCATAAAGCAATGACATAATTAAAAAAAAAGTAAACAATGTAAGTGCACCACCAATTGACCAGATATAATAATCCTCGTTGATTATTGTACCACCGACTCATAAAAAGCGGAAACAATAAAAAGTGAACTTATAGGTTAATTAGTGTATAAGATTATAGACGTTTTAAGTAATATAATTTAGGATTTTGTTGGAGTTAAAATTTGCGATCAATATTAACTTGTATAAATGATTACAGGGTTAGGGGTAATTTTTGCCCTGCAAATAATTGCGAATGAGTTGTGGGTATTTCAAAGTTTAATATAAAAAAACTTGCAAATACCTATAATTACATTAAGCAGGACGGATCAATATTTACAGAATACAAAGGGGAAAGGGCTATTAAGGAGATAATCGATTAACCATTTTCTTTATGAGGGTTACATACAAAATATGTCTAAATGTTATAACCTTCACTACATAACAGAATCTATTGGGAGTTTTACTATTATTACAAAAGATATAAGTTCATTTATCTTCGAGCAAAAAAAATATGTTCAGTTTGATGATGGAAATTTATTCAATTTGTAAGAAAGCAACTTATGTGCATAAAAATATATCAATTTAAATATCATTGTTAATATAATATAAATATCTCGCTAGTAAGCAGTATATAAATATATATATAAAAACCCTTTTTGAGGGGGGAGGTATAATATTTTGACTTAAATAATCTTATCACTGGGTTAATCTAAACCTTCTTAATAAAAGAAAATATATTTAATTTAATTTTTATTTTATAACTTCAAAATGTGTACGCCTTGGGTTTTGAAGTCCCGCCGAAATGAATAGGACTTCTTAATATAAAGGAGCTTACAAATTGACGTCAGCACAAAAAAAACAGAGGCATATGATGAGTTCAGAACGAACTGGATAAAACGGGCTAAGCATTTCTCCAATGGCAGGCTTCGTTGACGAATCAAGCACGGGAGGGCTGGTGGCTTTCGTCAAAAGTAAGTCTCCTCCAATTAAAGACTTCGTAAGGATATGTATGTACACAGCTCTTGAGGCAACGTGCTTTATTGGATTTTATATATTTGGGATGAGACGACAAGTTTACATATGGTATATTAGGGTTGCATCCATGCCTGCTGTACATTCGTTGCAACTGGTAAATAAAAAAAAGAAACCACACGAAAAAGGGCTTAATTTCAATTTCGTCACCAAATCAAATTAGGCACTTCCGAGTTTTTGACCGGACCAGGTATTCGATTGCTTCACCGTCTCATTGAACTTATCCTTTTAATATAAAATTAGAGATGTACCTGCGCATGACATGTTCATTCTCACTCTAGTATATACAGGTTATTATACTACTTCTGGTCTTTAATATAAATCCTGTTTGATTTTTATTTTGATATTAAATATAAGACCCCAATTCATTTTATCTCTCATATTTATACATTTTTTTTCAAAGAGTCATTCTAACAATGATAGTTCTAATCAATACACTTGATTAGTAAGGATATTTTAGGAAAGACAGTACAAATTTATGACAAATAACTAATTCAACTTACTTCTTTAATCTCTTCAAATTAATTAACTGGCTCTTATAATTAGGACCGGAGGTAGTATTATGATTTTTTTCTCTCCTCTTGATCGTACAATAGAGCGAATAAATATTTTGTTGCGCTTTGCACGCATGACACTGACACCTTAACACAATTTTCAGTCCGATTTTAAAGACTACTTCTGATGGAATCACAAATTAAGAAAATAGTTTAAATTAGTTTAAATTAGTTTAAATATTACATTCTTATAAGTAATAAACTTAGCTGGAAGCGGATGCAGAATGTGCCGTCTTTCCGGTCATATAAAGTTGATTTTAGTAAGATGTACTCCCTTTCGTTTTTAATTATCAAGGAACAAAAAAATAAACCGAATACTAAACCGATTGAGACAGTAGTTCAAAATTCAGTTGGTTAGATTGGAGTTAATTTGGAATCAAGTCGGTCATATTAAATTAATAATTTAATTAAAAATAACAAAATATAACATTAATGATTACTAAAACAAAACAAAAGAAAATATTACAATAGTTTGATTGTAATAATAATAAATTACAACAACACGAAGAATTTTGATCTATAAGATTCGTCAATAACTAAAATTAATAATAATTGATATCAAAATTACCATTAAAATTTATTTAAATTTATAGTGACTGAGAAAAAATAGAAACAATAACAACATAATCATTCAAACCGGTTCATCACTAATTTTACTGGTTTTCATTTGTTTACCGTCGCTTTAATTGGTTCAATACTGATTCAATTTTTAACTGGTTCAATACCCAAACCAAATCAGATGACTGAACGGTTTTCAGGTTGAACCGGCCAGTTTGGTTCTATTTTTATTTTTATTTCTTACTAAATATAGAAACTCATAAGTAGCTTTATTTTGGTACTACTAAATATAAGATTTTAATTTACTTTATATTTTAAATTTAAAGTTTTTAAAATAATTTATATTAATTACATATATGAAGGTGATTTCTATTAAGAGGTAATTCTGATCTAAATGATTAAAAAATATTTTAGAAAAATCAATATACTTTTTTAATAAATAAATAAATGGACTATAATTTTTTTTAATATTTACAAATCAGTTATCTAATTTTTATATGGAGAGGCACGAGGGAGTATATTAGCAGAAGAAACTATAAACATGATCGATATAATATTTAGTGTTTTGAAACTATCACTGCTATCAGGCTTCTCACATAAAAAAATATATCTAGCTCGTCATCATCAGAAAAACATCATCTCGAATTCTAACTCCCAAGACAATTTAACAATGATTTAAAAATAGGTGGGACGAAGGAAAGGCAAAAGATTGTTTATTGCGGTCAACTAAATCATCAAGTTTTCTTGAGGTTACCTTTTTTTCCGGATAATTGGAAAATAAAATTGTGTGCGGTTCCACGCAAACCAGATAAGATAAACAAAAAAAAAATCTATAAAATTGATTATATACATAAAAGTCGTGCATGCGTATGAATTTTATTTTTTCTTAAAATTTGAAAGAGAGAAGACGGGTATTAAAAACAGAGAATCACTTGAATTTCGCCATGAGGATGAACTTAATTAAAAGTTTGTTGAGGGAAAAGTGAGGCTTTGAATTGAAGATAAAAAGGCGAAGTTGAACAAGTTTTAGGTCGTATTGAGCACCAGTGGGCACTATCCAGTGGGCCTGCTAAACCAGTTCAACACAGTGATACAGGGTCAGCCCATCCCAATGGTGAGATGGGTCCTTGAAGTCACTGGACGGGTATGGATTTCGGGTTGATCCCGTGGTCGCGCTCACGGACCGTTTGGTTTCGTATAGCCCTCCGCGTTGCGTCTCACGTGCAAACAAGGTGATCTTTCGGACTCGTTTTTTTTTTTTCTTTTCTCTTTTTTGGCTAAGCACATGTATCTTTCTATTAGAGTAGGATTTGAATTTTGGTTCATCATATTATAAGAGGCCAGTCCTTCTGTTGAACTCAATACTCTTGGTACTTTTCTTCCATTTTACCTCACCAGTTCAATGGTTTTCCTCCAGGGGATAGCTTAGCCTCACCTAACCCAGCCTTAATTTTTCTTGGGTTGGGTTTCATAGGGGCCTATGATAGGGCCAGCTGCATGGATCAAAGGAGAAAAACCTGCCTTGGGCATATGATCAAGTTGGAAGCTCCATTTCCTTCAGCCTTCAGGAATGGGGACTGTATTACGTAGCTCAAGCAATAATGCAATATCCTTGGAACGACTCGGGGAAACAAGAATTTAAGGGTTCGTTTGGTATGAAAGAAAATAAGAGAAGGGGACAGGAGAAAATTTTTTAATAAGCTCAGTTTTAAAAATTAAAAAGGACAGTTAAAGGTTTTTAATTAATTTTTATTACTCTTTTATATTACTTCTTTTTATTAAAATTTCAAAACCCCACGTTTCTGATTTTTTAAATAAAACTCATTAATATTTTCCTTCCTTTTCCTTTCCCTCCATTTCCCTCGTATCAAACGGTACCTAATATATTAGTTTATTTTACCAGTTAGGGCTGTGTGATCCAGATATAGTTTCGGGTCGCAACAAGTCGTAGATTCCTTCGGGTCAACATCAGCTACCGCAGATTTGCTTCTGCTAGCTAAGAACTGCCAGACTTGACGAAAGAAACTGAAATTCAATTAGTTTGCTTTAATTGCAATTTGCCAGCTTCGCCCTGTAACATCTTTCATAATAAAACTGAAATCCTTTAGTTTTTCTTTAAACAATCTGAATACTTCCAGTGTAATATCGAAAGGTATTCTTAAAATTAATAAAGTACCAGTCCATACATATGGCTGGCCGGCTTCGTACAAAAGAGTCACATATGTGCGAGAATAACATGAGATCCTTGCACACATCTATGAAACCTTATACATAAAGAGAGCACAATCTATATAACTAATCTCTACGCAAGTATAGAATATATATGTATATATAGATATATATAAGCTGCTTTTATTTTCGGTCGCACATAGATATGAAGGCTTGTTCTTCTTGGTGGAGGAAGAGTAAGGTTTGGCTATGGTTGTGGCTTCCCAAACTTAGGAGGCTTGTGATCACCTTCTCCTTTCTTGGTCTCTGGCTCATATTGCTGTTTGCAGTTGATGAGTGATCGACATGGCTTTTCCAAATGAGGAGGCTTCTTCTCCATAAATGGCTTCTGATCTGCAACACATAGGTTGGTGGCACACAAAAAGCAAAGGAACAACACTACCAGCAAGGATGAGGAGGAAGACATCTTCATTATGGTTTGTCTGATGATTTTCTCTCAACAAACCCAAACAAGGTAGCTAATTAACTTGCTATTTATAATGATCTCAGACCTCTGCTGGCCGTTCATTCCCCATCCGACGGTGGATGCATCCAGAGGTGGTATAAAGATCAAGGCTATTCTGAGAAAAGAGTTACCGTACTTTCGAGTAGTATAGCATGCCTTCTCTATATCTTTTTATGTAGCTACAGTATCATCTCATTGGTCCCAAAAAAAGAGTATCAAGTCATAAGGATAAAAGGTTTTCCATAACTCATGTTCGTTTTAATGGTACGTATATGTATGTGTCAATATTTTGGAGTTATTATTATTTTTTTAAAAAAAAAACTTGACCAATCAATCAATGATGTTGTCGATTATCCCTTGTCATGAGTAGTAGGGGGTTGGTGAGTCCGTGAGTGAGTCGGTAATAACATCTACAACAGTTCATTGAGTGGGAGTGGAAGAAATTTTATATATCGAATTAATAAGACAGTATCTATATGAAAAAATTATTATTAAATTGTATAATTTTTTTTGCCAATTATTTAAGTGTATAAATTGTATTTTATTAAAACTGGATGAAAAATTATTAAAACTTGATAGCAAATATCTCCAAACTTAATATTTAACAATAGCTTTAATTTATTTAATTCTCTAACAAACGAATTTTTTTCTCAAGTCATCCGGATGTCCTGACTCCTGAGTAATAGCAGGTGAGGGCGATATCATTGCGAAAGGGGAAAAAAAAACAAAGTCCACCGCTGAAAAAATCAAAGAAGTTTAGAGTGTACATGTAAACTACACTTTTTTTTTGAAAAAAAAGCTTTTAATACAGCTGATCATGTAGCCAAATAAAGGTAGGTTCAAGGTGCGAAAAGTGGTGGATTCCGTCAGCGTCAAATGTCAAATAATCGGTTCCTGACCACCGTAGATTTTTCTTCAAAGAACAACTTTCTTTGGCGCTCAGTACGGTTCTGAGTTGATAATTGATTTTGATATGTATTGAAATATTTGAATATTTTTTAAAGAATATTATAATTTTAATTCTCATAATTGATTAGGAGAGCCATCCAAACAGGCTAAAATGGCCTTGTAACACCTTTCATTATTAAAAAAAAAATCATTTAGTTTTTTTCTTTAAAACAATTTGAATATAATAATTCCCATGTAATATATAGGGAGATTATATTATATTGGTTATATACTACCTTCAGTCCTAATTATAAGAACCAGTTAACTAATTTGAGAAAATTAAAGAAAAAAGCTAAGTTAGTTATTTGTAATAAATAGGTATTGTCTCTCCTAAAATATCTTTACTAATCAAGTATATTGGCTAAAACTATAACTATTAGAAGGACTATCTTGAAAAAAATTGAGTAAATGTGAGAGACAAAATGGATTGAGGTCTTATATGTAGAACCAACATAAAAGTCAAACGGGGTCTTACATTAAGGACTGGAGGTAGTATTATTTTCTATACTAAGATATCATAAAATGTCATAATTCCACGCATTGACACGAACATCCTTGCACGCACTATTACTTGTATATTAAGATAAAGCACAATGCGTGACGAATTTAATTTCTTGGCAAGCACATATATATGTAAGGTGCTTTTATTGATCAGACAGAAAGAAGGTTCTTCATCTTGATGGATGGAAGAAGAGTAAGGTTCGGCTATGGTGGGGGCTTGTAATTAAGCAGCTCCCGTGGTCTTGGTCTCTGGCTCATGGTGCTGCTTACGGTGGAAAGCCTGACATGGCGCTGGCTTTTCCAAACGAGAAGGCTTCTTCTCCAGAAATGATTTATAGTTGGGAACTTTCCATTTATAGCAGCTTAAGACTTGAGACTATTGCGGCCCTTCAACTAGTTTGTTTATTCAATTTTGGTCTCATCATCCAAAATTGAATATTGTGGACTAGCCGCCTATAAAGACCAAAGCTAGTATTTGGATATTAGTTAACTAACTACACTTGACCGTCTAAAGTGAGTATTACTACTCCACAAATAAATGTAATTTGTCATGTATTTAATATGATATTTATATACTGGGGATTCTTCACGAATAAAAGAACTAGTTTGTTATCAGTACATCATCAATGTTAATATACTCCTCTAGTCCTAATTATAAGACCCAATTGACTTATTTGAGGAGATTAAGGAAGTAAGTTAAGTTGGTTATTTATAATAAATAAGTGTTGTCATTCTTAAAATATCATTGCTAATTAAGTATATTGGCTAAAACTATCATTATTAGAAGGATTATCTTGGAAAAAAATGAATAAATATAAGAGACAAAATGGACTGGGTCTTATAATTAGGACCAAATAAAAAGTTAAATTGGACCTTATAATAAGGACAAGAGGAGTATAATTATTATAATGACTTGTTGTAATCATAATTTGTTTTGGATAGGTGGGTGTGCCGAACAAGTCAAAGAAGGGAGTACTGACATTGCCGTCTCTTTATTAATTTGGTCTTACTCGGCACCAAATTTTGACTTCTCCGGCGCGATATGGGACACTTCATCCAATTTGCTGGCTGTCTCTTTCTTTTACCCTTTGATTATATTGGCTCATTCCACAATTATTGATACGTAGCTGCCTTCCATCAACGACTTTTATTTGCAAAGTTCCAAGAGCGTTCTTAAAATTGCCAGTCACATGTGGCTAGTTGGAAACATAAATCTCAATGTATAAATCTTCAGTATTTTGATGTCAAACCGATCCAAAAATTTGTGATAAGTACGTGAATATACAGTAACTACGGGGATATACAGAAACATAAGTCAAGGTTCAACTTTTTATTGAATTACCTGATAAAAATGTAATATGTGAAAAAATTCAGAGAAATCAATCACGTAATATGGATTCAAAAAAAATTATATCAAAATATGAAAGTCTTATCTTGCTTGTAGTCATTAATTTTGTGTTAATGTGCTGTTTAACTATTTCAACTTAATTTATATATAAATAAAAAGCTTTAGAAATGGCAAAAAGAACGCGAGCTTCGTAGCAAGTGTTTTCCAGGAAGGAAAAAAACAAACAAACAACCAACGAAGAAGGAGAAGCAAAACAAACCACATTTGTTAAAGCATTGGCAAGACTGAGTAAAGCCTGCTTAATAAGCCCGATCGAACACGCTGGCCTGTTGTGGGTAAACTGATGGCCCAAGACATCTTATAATTACGTGATTCTGATCATTGATGAGGTTCTGTTTTTGCTGGAAATATAATTATATCTTGGATGTAATTAAGGATCAATGAAAGTGGAGTTAGGGTAAGAGACATGTTACAGTAGATCATCGATATATCACAAAGACATCAGAGAGGAGGACGTGTTTGCATCCATGCCCATACACACTAAAGCACCAAGTCACGGAAAGGTTACAAAAAGAGGGAAAAAAGACACTGGAAGTTGTAATACAACGCTACTAGGTGACAAACAGAGGTCATAGACTTCATGTTCATAACGATACTGAGACACGCTTCAAATCATGGGTCACTCAGATTGCTCATGGAGGGTACTTGGTATAATTGATGAGCATAAGGTGTTTTTTGCCCGGACATCTTGTACACGGGCGGCTTTTTGACTGGAGGCCTGTGAGTGGGAGACTTCTCAACTGATGGTTCTTTGGAAGTGGGAGGCTTTTGATGAATATGCGGGTTGTAAAGGATTTTTCCAGATGGAGGCTTATGAATAGGTGGTTTTTGAAGAGGTGGCCTGTGAACGGGCGATTTTTGAAAGGGAGGCATGTGTATAGGTGGCTTGTCGGGAAAGCCAGAGGTGGTGAGAAACAACGCCACTCCACACAGGAACACTAAGGGAATGGGTGACATTGTCAACAAATGATGTAAAACGAAGAGCGCATAAACCTTTGAATTTATAGTACAAGAGAAATGGCGCAGCATCTACAATATTTTGCCCATTGATTGATTGATGTTCTTCACAGATCGCCAGTTATCGCTTTCCTCCAACGAAATGCTGCCTCTTTGTGTTCGGCCTGTAAAATCACAGACGATCTGAATGATTCAGTGGTTTCAAAAATGGGCAACCCTTTCATTTACATTTACTATTGCAATTAGCCACCACCGAAGCAGCTGAAGGGGCACGTAGGAACGCAAGTACCAATAAAGCTAATTGTGACTTTTCAATCACCCAAAAATCGACCATGCTTCGATTTGATTCGTTTTTTTTTTTTCATAGTCACTGCCCTCGTTTTGGGAGTGGTAAATATCACTATATATCACGTATGTATGATTAAACCAGGCCTGTAGATGGCAAGTATTTTCTAGAAAATAAGGGGAAATATAAACAAGGTTCTCAAGGCCTAACGGCAAATGGGTTGTCCACTATTTCTCGGGGGCCAGAGTTGTAAAAGCGTGGTAGACTGAGTAAGGCTTATTTAAAGAGCCAAAACAGGCCCGGCCCGTTCTAAGAATCATCCTGTTCTTTTATAAATTTTTTTCCCGTTATCTGTCAGGAAAAGTTAGTCCAATTAATAAAGAATTAGCTCATAACATACAAGATCATAAGTTTGAATCTTATTATCAATATGAGGACTTTATCGATAAACAATATGTAAGTACATCTGCAAATACTTTTTAAACTTAAACGTATGACTTTACTTTAATAAACCCAAATATCCAACTCATTTAAATTTTTTTATAAAAAAATTCTCCCTTTTGTTATCTATTACCTCCTGTCTTAATTACAATACCTTATTTATAATTATTGTAATTAAGAGCAGAGATAGGATAATTTTTATTTCGATGATACATGATATGAGTGGTGATGGGGAGACGCACGTAGGAAGACCGACAGGAGAGGGCATACAGACACGTCGGGGGATGGCAGTGGCAAAGAAGTCGCAGAATGATTTTTATTTATAAATAATATTATCTGCTCAATTATTCAGCGGCGGCAAAGTTTGACTACACCAAATGCATAATACAGACGCTGATTTTTATTATATATTTTCTTTGGCCTGAATTTTTATTATATTATTTGGAGTACCAGAAGCAACTTGTACTGACTTGCAAACAGACAGTGCCATTTCTTATACACGTGAATGCATTAATTTTTATTTTAAATTAAACATATTTGTCAAATCAATATTTTCTTAAGAATGTTGGCCAAAAACTTTTTTCTTGAAAATAAATTTGCCTTAATAAATTAAAAATCCATTATAATCTAAGAAAGGAAAAATATTTAAAATAATTATTTTCTTTCATTTTTTCATCAAGAGTCTTGCGATGTGCAGTAGAAAGTTTGACATGTTTATATTTGAGGGAGACGAGAATTTTTTAATCATGTGAAGAAAATTTTTTAGAATGAAATAGAAGTTAAGTGTGAGCTTTTTTTTTTGGGTGGGGAAGCAGTCCGTTAAAATGCTTTTAATTTAATAATATTTTGACCCCGGTATCGGGTTACGACCCGTCTTCAATTTTTTTTCTTCCTCCACCCACCATAAAAAAAAAACCCTTTCTTTTCCTGGCGAAAACCCAATAAAAATGATATTTCACCCTACATCAACAAGTGGTTCTCTCCATTATAAGTTTAGACAGATTATTAAATTTAGCACAGTTATATTTTAAATATATTATACAATTCCTAACTATAAATATACAAAAACCTAAAAATGAAAAAAAATGTTACACACGCTTATTAATGCATATAAATATATATTCTTAATTGTGATTGTTGGGCGTTGGCTATACATCTACTGAATTTGTCATCAGGTGATGATATATGCACCGAACGCCTTCTTTAATCTTCAATTTAATTTATTGAACGAGATAATCCAATTTTTCGTGCGGACATATATGACCCGGTAATCTTTGTTTATAACAACTTGTAAGTAGAGGGAAGTAAATTGAGCTCGTGAATAACCAAGTATCGTCCGGAGTTCACTGGTGAATAGCTGGCTTTCGAATTCATTAAGTTCAGAAATGGACCACTTAAAACCCCTTACGAATTTATAGTAACGTTGAATTTTGAGTTATTTTCCGTAGCATCTTGAAGTTGTGGATGTTTCATTTCAAAAGGAAAAGAATTAAGCCATTATATGAATTAAATATACAGTATTAATCCGAGCTTATCCACTACGCATAAATTAACCTATGATGTCTTGCAATCACGATTACTAAAAGTTGGCGAGAATGATCAGTGATTAGATTCTCAGAAAGACATATAGTAAATATATATCCAATGAATTACTTCGTATTTTTTCTTGGTAAAAAAAAATCATTACAAAATTCAGCTTCCTGTTAAACATTTAGAGAGAGAGACTAGCATAGTATAGCCTGGACGTCTATTGAAATTCTGATCATACTTAATTACAACGACGGAGGAGCCGAGGAGGTATGAGGGCGTTGTCGGACGAGGGATAACGGTGCGTCTATAATATTTTATGAACATTAAAAGTTAAAAATAAAAAACAAGTCCAGGCGGATAGGTGTGTGATCTCGGAATAATATAAACAAAGAAAAGAAATTCAGATATCTAAACTTAACTCGATTATCAATTGTTGACTGGTAGATTTGCCGTTATAATACTAATACTAATTCAGAACTATTCTAAACAAGTTTTTGGCCAATTATAAAGGGAAATAGACTCATTCCCCCAAACATGAAAGCTCGACTCAAGCGTCTCCAATCCATTGCTTGGCTGATCTGAGAAAAAACCCTACGATTCTCAAAGAGCTAAGGTTTTACTATCTCCGGTCTTTAATATAAGAGTTAGTTGACTAATTTAAGTAGGTCAAAGAAACTAGTTAAATTAGTTATTTGTAATAAATAGGTGTTGTCTTTCCTAAAATATCTTTACTAATCAAGTGTATTGGCCAGAACTACTATTATTATAAGGATTACCTTAAAAAAAAAAAAGACAAATGTAAGGGACAAATTGGATTGACGGTCTTATATTCAGAACCAAAATAAAAATTAAACAAGCTTTTATATTAAGGATAAGAAGTAGTAACTTTTTAAGAATTACAAAAATAAGTCATCAGCGATATGCTCTTTTTAATTAAATTATTATTCATACTGATGACATTTTTTGTTAAACTGATATTTTGTATTCGTTACTATAGCGTACTACCAGTAGACAAAAGTATCTTCTTTTTTTTTTTACCTCGTACAAAAGTCTCTTTGAAACATCAAAATATTAAGCGCTGATTTTATAAATTTTAAATATTTTTATAAGTTCCTCATAATTTCGTGTATCACTTGGATCGTTTACATTTTTTCAGTCATGTGTGTAGTCTTTATGATTTCTGCTTTAGTAGATGCGGATCTTTTTATTAGATCATCAGTCTGGTAAATATATATAGATACATAATCCTAGTTACCTGGGGTTTCAGAATGTTAGAACATAGAATATTTGTATTGTATTTATAATCAGTGTACACCTGTAGCTATACGTGTAAGGCTCAGATTACATGTTTCTCTCACTGTAACTATTATTTAATGCAAAGGCTGGGTATACCTTCGGTACCCAAGAATATTCCCTCAATTCTTATCCATTTTCTCTCTTGGTACCAGAGCCCTAGCCGCCATGTCTGCGTCTTCTGCTGACTCCTCAGTCTCTTCCAAAACCTACTCCCTTTTCAGCTCCTCGAGCCAAACGAGCTCTATCAAGTTGGATAGAGAGAATTATTTATTTTGGGAATCGGTGGTTTTACCGTTGATAGAAGGCAACAAGCTAGAGAACCACATTGATGGCTCTGTTTCAGCTCCCTCTCGTCATATCTCCGAAGGCGGTCGGACGATCCTCAATCCTGCATTTGAAGAATGGTTTTCTGTTGACAGACTTCTTGTTGGCTGGCTCCGTAACACAATGACTCAAGAGGTAGGAGCCCAACTTCTCCATCACAAGACAGCACGAGACCTCTGGGTTGGAGCTCGTGAGCTAACCTGTTCATCACTGAAATCCCGAATCATGGTGTTCAAGTCGGAGCTCCATCACACTCGGAAGAATGGAATGAAAATGGCTGACTACCTAACCAAGATGAAGAACATTGCTGATCAGCTTTCACTTGCCGGTGCTCCAGTAGACACGGCAGACCTCATTCTCCACACTCTGAATGGCTTGGATTCAGAATACAATGCCATAGTAGTGAAACTTATTGATAACCCAGATCTGACTTGGGTTGGTGCCCAATCTGCCTTGCTTGCATTTGAAAGTCGCCTCGAGCAGTTGAACCATTTTGCAACTCTTACCATTCAGCCAACTGCAAATGTTGCACAGAGCGATGCCTCTTTTCCTCATGACACTGGACGAACCTCAACCAATCGAAACTCCTGGAGAGGTTCACGAGGCTCCCGTGGTAGAAGAGGTCGTGGACGTCGAGGACAATTTCACAATGAGGGACGCCCCTACTGTCATTACTGTGATCGTTTTGGGCATTTTGCTGCTAACTGTTATCATCGCAACACTCAGCCTCCACCTGCTAGCTATGGAAATTTCTCTCCACGGGCATTCTATGCTACCCCTCATACGGTTTCTGACCCATCTTGGTACATGGACAGTGGTGCATCGTATCATGTAACTTCCAACACCTCTCAGCTGGACAACTATACTCCTATAGGTAATGCTCATCTCTATACTTGTACTGGAGAAAGAACCCCTGTGGCTGGTATAGGTTCAGCTTCTCTCCCTGCATCTAATTCTAATCTATGTCTTAAAGATGTCCTGTTAGTACCATCTGCTACTAAAAATCTTGTGAGCGTTCAGAAACTTGCTCAGGATAATGCCGTCAATGTGTTGTTTTCTGATGTCTCTTGTGTTGTGAAGGACAAGATGACAGGGCGTCCTCTGGTGCACGGGAGAACAAACCAAGGGATGTATCCAGTGGCTAGCGTGCAACGTCGAGCTCAAGTTAATATGGCTGCTTCACCACGTCTAGGACGAGGTTTTGAGGAGTTTATCAAATGGCATTACAAATTAGGACATCCCAGTAATAGAATAGTACAACAGATTCTGAATAAATGTAATGCAAAAGTTGTTGTCCATGACAATTTTGTTTGTGAAGCATGCCAATACGGCAAATCAAAGTATTTACCATTTCCTAAATCTTTGTCTCATTCGAATTCTCCTTTAGAATTGGTTTATACTGATTTGTGGGGTCCGTCTCCTGTTCAATCACCCAATGGTCATCGCTTCTATATTCAATTCTTGGATGACTACAGCAGATATGTCTGGTTATATCCATTGAAGCACAAAGGGGAGGCAGTAAATGCTTTCAATGTTTTTCGAGCACAAATGGAAAACAAATTTAACACCAAGATAAAAGTTCTTCAATGTGACAATGGGGCTGAATATAAACCCTTTGTGCCAATTACACAGGCTGCTGGTATTGAAATGAGATACACATGCCCATACACTTCTGTACAAAATGGCAGAGCAGAAAGAAAACACCGCCATATAGTAGAAATGGGTCTCACTCTCATGGCTCAAGCACATGTCCCACTCACTTACTGGGTCGATGCCTTCCAAACTGCTGTCCATTTAATAAACCGGTTACCAACTCCTGTTCTTGAAGGCTCTACTCCTCTTTTTCAACTATTTCAGACTGAACCAGACTATAATTCTTTGCATCCATTTGGGTGTGCCTGTTTTCCGTGCTTGAGGCCATATCATGATCATAAATTTCAATTCCATAGTCAGAAATGCATTTATCTTGGTCCAGCTCCCCAACAAAAGGGTTTCAAATGTTTAAGTGCCACAGGACGTATTTATACTTCTAGACATGTTGTTTTTGACCCCTTGACTTTTCCATGCATTACAGGTTTTCTAAATCGACATTCACCGGTTGCTGTAGATGAATTCACTGCTCCTCTTATTGTTACCTCACCAGCAAATCTGGGTTCCAGTCATAAAATCTCAGAGCAAAATAATACCAGTGAGGATACTGTTCAAAGCCTGAATGTAACAAGCCCAATCAGAGAGCCTCAAGGGAGTCCGAATACAACTCCCTCATCAAGTCCAATCAGGGATTCATCAAGTCCTGGTCAATCAATAAATAATTCGGCCCAAGAAATGGATCCCGTGACTTCTCAGCAAGGAATACCAGTCCTGGCACAAACACAAGACTCGGTTCAATCTGCCAATATAGCTCCAGTTCAGTCCAATTTTCATCCTATGACTACTCGGGCCAAAGCTGGGGTGCACAAGCCCAAATATCCATTTGTGGGTCTTTTAACTTCAGAAGATCCGATTTCCATTGCTAAAGCTGCAGAACCAAGAAACGTATCAGAGGCTCTCGCCTCTCCTCACTGGAACCGTGCGATGCTTGATGAGTTTGAAGCGTTGCAGAAGAATCACACCTGGATTCTTGTTCCGTTCACTGGAACTCAAAAGCTGATTGACTCTAAGTGGGTATTCAAGACGAAATTCAAGGCAGATGGATCCATTCTTAAACACAAAGCTCGTCTCGTAGCCAAGGGTTTTCAACAGATACCAGGAGTTGACTATGGAGAAACCTTCAGTCCAGTTGTTAAATCTACCACTATACGGGTAGTTCTCTCCATTGCTGTTACTTTTCATTGGGAAATTCGGCAACTAGATGTCAATAATGCCTTCCTCAATGGTTTTCTTCAGGAAGATGTTTATATGAGGCAACCAGAGGGATTTCGTGATGCCCGACATCCTAATCATGTATGCAAATTGATCAAGGCAATCTATGGTCTCAAGCAGGCTCCTCGAGCCTGGTTTGATCGTCTCCGAATAACACTTTTGCAATGGGGTTTTCAGAACTCTAAGAGCGATGTTTCTCTCTTCTTCCGCAGGACACATGACCTCACGGTATTCATCCTAATTTATGTTGATGACATACTAATTACAGGGAATAATTCTGATTATCTGCGGAATTTTGTGCATAAGTTGAATGAATTGTTTTCACTAAAGGATCTTGGTCCCCTTTATTATTTTTTGGGTATTGAAATATACAGAGATGGATCAGGAATATATTTGAATCAGGGAAAATATACCATGGACATTTTGAAGAAGTTTAACATGACAGATTGTGCCCCTGTTCCTACACCAATGGTCACTGGACGACAGTTTTCTGCTTCTGATGGACAGCCACTATTAGATCCAATACAGTACAGGAAAGCCATTGGGTCTCTTCAATACTTGACTACAACTAGACCTGATATAGCTTACTCTGTGAACAAGCTTAGTCAGTTTTTATCTAAACCCACAGATGTCCACTTTCAAGGAGTTAAAAGGATTTTAAGATATCTCAAAGGCACTTATCACTATGGTTTGCATATTAAACCATTTAAATCACTTGAATTAACAGCCTTTACAGACGCTGATTGGGCAACAGATTTGGATGACAGGAAATCTATGGCAGGGGTATGCATATATCTTGGTCAAACTTTGGTATCCTGGTCCTCGAGAAAACAACGAGTTGTATCTCGTTCAAGCACTGAATCAGAATACCGTGCTTTAGCTGATGGTGCAGCAGAACTCAAGTGGCTAAATTCCTTATTGTTCGAGCTTGGTTTGTTCTTGAGACGGCCTGCAAAGATATGGTGTGATAATTTGAGTGCTCAAGCTCTTGCAGCCAATCCAGTTCAACATGCTAGGAGCAAACATATTGAGATAGATGTTCATTTTATCCGTGATTTGATTATGTCTGGCTTTATTAATGTACATTACATTCCTTCGTCTCATCAAGTTGCAGACTGCCTGACAAAAGCACTCACTCACTCTCAGTTTCTTTATTTTAGGAACAAACTCGGACTGTTAGTAACACCCTCTCGTTTGAGGGGGAATGTTAGAACATAGAATATTTGTATTGTATTTATAATCAGTGTACACCTGTAGCTATACGTGTAAGGCTCAGATTACATGTTTCTCTCACTGTAACTATTATTTAATGCAAAGGCTGGGTATACCTTCGGTACCCAAGAATATTCCCTCAATTCTTATCCATTTTCTCTCTCAGAATATTGCACTGCACAAGTATTAATTAGTTTTCTCTCCCTTTGCTGGTCTTGACCAATTATTTGGTGAAATTGGGTGTACCAAAAAATGAATATGTCAATCAATTAATGGTAGAGAGAAAATGCGAAAGAGAAGCGAAAGTGAACTTCTTCTAAAAGCACGTACAACTACAATTTATTGTGTGGGTATTCATAATCGATCATTTGTCTTCGATTTACCAAAGCTTTCATTGGGTCATAAGTTTACAATACCACTGTTACTTAATCATGCTGCTCACTAAATCATATATTACCCTCCTAAAAGCGTTACACACTACATGATGGCCGTTTTATCGAATGAGACAATTACGCAATTTCCTTTGTGCATAGCTACAAGTCTAACCCAGTTAATTATTTTTAGTTGGTTACAGTAACTTATAATATTAGTATAGAGAGTTAATGTAACGATCAGTGAAAGAAGAAGTAGGCTAAGAGACATGTTATCATAATAGATCATCGATATTCCGTAAGAGAGTTTGCAGCCATACCCATACATGCATACTAAAGAACCAAAAAAAGAAAAAGAAGAGTTGAAATTCTCATACAACACGAGCTAGGTGACAAACTGAAGTCACAGCATTTATTTTCATAATAATACCAAAACATGCTTCAAATCAGGGCCCGGGGCTCCTCATCATCAGTTCTCTGTCGTTGACGGAGGGTGCTTAGGATAATGACCATAAGACGGTGACGGGTGGGTTGGTGGTTTTTCCGTAGGTGGCTTGTAAACTGGTGGTTTCTCTATTGGTGGCTTGTAAACAGGAGGCTTCTCAACTGGTGGCTTGTAAACAGGAGGCTTCTCAACTGGTGGCTTATAAGTAGGCGGTTTCTCAGTTGGAGGTTTGTAGGTGGGTGGCTTTTCAACTGGTGATGGCTTGTATGTGGAGGATTTCTCAATTGGTGGTTCGTGAACAGGTGGTTTTTTAATTGGGGGTTTATAGGTGGGAGGCTTCTCAACAGGTGGCTTGTAAACAGGAGGTTTCTCAACTGGAGGCTTATAGGTGGGAGGCTTCTCAACAGGTGGCTTGTAAACAGGAGGTTTCTCAACTGGTGGCTTATACGTAGGTGGTTTGTAAACAGGAGGTTTCTCAACCGGAGGCTTGTATGTAGGTGGTTTCTCAACAGGTGGCTTGTAATCAGCCAAGCCAGAAGTGGTGAGAAATACCACCCCAAAGAGGAACGCTAACAAGTGCTTGGGAGACATTATATTGTTAATTGAGCTAGCTAGCAGTGATGTTGCAAGCTGAAGAGAACATGAGCTTTGAATTTATACTAGAAGGAAGGAGGTGTGTCGGAATTATTTCTGAATATTTTATTAACTAAAATATATTTAACAAAAATAAAAATAAAAAAAGTCAAAGCTGGTAGGCATATCATCCGGAATATCAACATGTATGTGTGAAAATCTGGAAAAGGCCCGTGGCTTGGCCTCAACTTTCTTTTCACCTTGATGAAGACTGTGTCTGCATATTCTTTTCAACTTGATCCGGGTCGGCAGGATATATTTAAATTTGTATATTTCACTATTCTAATTTTTTTTAAAGAAAAAACTGAACGCACACTCACACACATCACTTTCTTATCATATATATTTAAATATATCTCATATAGTCATTTTTCTAAATTTTGGACTAATTATAAGAACTTGATACGTTCATGATAATGCAGGTTAACAAATCAACACTTTCGTCGTTGAAATTTAGCTCATTGATATTCTACACTTAGAATTTCTCATGCTATGAGATAAATAGAATGAATGAAAAAATTTAATGAGCACAACTTAAACAAATTAAAAAAGTGAGGTTAAAAGTTTTTAATTAATTTTTATTACTTTTATCTTACATCTATTTTTTATTAAAATTTTAAAACTCCACTTTTCTAATTTATTTAAATTGAGCTCATTAAAATTTTTCACCTCTTTCTTTTATTTCCCTCATACCAAAAATAGGGTTACAATAACTAATACATGGGCCAGTTTTTTACCCTCGAACATACGCATACCTGCATATAATTTTTTTTTTTGGCTTGATTGTGATATATATTAGTACTAATAGTTACATCAATTTGGTTAAAGTTACATCAGAAGAAGAGCGTTGAGTAGAAAATTCTTACCCTGGGAGACTGTTACGTGATATAAAGGCTCAAGACACAGAAATATATGAAGGCGTACAATGCCGGACTGCCGTTCATTATGACTTTAATGCAAGACTGTTGCGTGACTTTTTAAGCACTCAGCTTCTTCCTCTTCCTGTTTCTGCAATTATTCTGAGTGTTACTGTAAAGGGTAGAAGCTGAATATATGGTGAATTTGCCCTTCATAATAGTAATTCAATTTAATTTTTTATGCTCAAATATGTAAGACTCCAGCCTCCTCTTGATAAAATTACACAACTTATCCAACAGGTAATTAAACTTTTAATCTATTCATTGATTTTTTTAAAAAAAATTATCACTCCTTTTCACCAAAACTAAAATTACAATTTATCTTCTTGGTGCAATGATGTTTTGGATTTGTTATTCACATTCGCTTAAAACGTATTTTTTATGATATTAAAAACATTTTAAACATGAATTTATAATTTTATAATATTGAAAACGAGAATACATCTCATTGTCTTGACATGATATATTTTTATATATTCAAATATACGCATATATAATAATATTTGAAATTTCTGGTCAGGATTGTTTGTTTTTCAATAGCTAAACTTAGTTGAATTATAAAAAGTATGTATATTTTAATTTTCATGCCTTAAAACACTAAAACATAAATTAAATAATGCCCTATACTTTTCCTTAAAAACAAACAAACAAAAAGTACGGGAGGAAGACATGAATTCACACTGCAATTCTGCATTAATTCGTTTTCTTATCAACTATTAATTTTGACAAATTATTGGGTGGAATGGATCTATCAAAATAAATACTACGTACGCAAATCGATTATGTGCGAAATCAAAAGAACTCTTGGCCTGAAAAAGAGAGAGAAGAAAAAGAATGTAAAACAACTTCATAAAAAGAGCGAACATCGCGCCAATTCAACAATCTACTAAAGTTTTCTTCTTCTTTTTTAATACCCTTAAATGAGTCTAGTATACTCATATTATATTAAATACTTTTATGGCTGATGAAGAGTGTAATTTTTCACATTTTTATATTTTAATTATGCAACTTCTGGTCTTTGAACCTATAATTAAAGTATAGTTAACTATCACAAAGTACCCTTGGTAAAAGATGGGGGGAAACCCTGGTTAAAAAAAAAAAACACTATCCCGCAAATACTAAGAAATGTGCTTAAAAAGTAGTTTAACTCCTTATTTTGTTCTGAATTTAATTTATTTTCAAATTTTTTCCTTAATTAAGTAGTTTAAAACATAAATCTAATTATCTTTGATTTCTTCCCTAAGCTATCTTATCTAATGAATAGTACTCCTCTAGTTTTAAATGCAAAACTCATTTTATGATATAATTTACACTACAAAATGAATCTAACATTAAGGATCGAATGAGTATATGTTTACTGAAAAATATTAAATTATCCAAATTTCTACAATATAACTTGTCTTTTGAATCATAAGAACTCCCCATAAAAGTAACTCTTACGGAATATAGAAGGGAGTGTATATTAAACTATATTAGTAAACATGGAGATGGATTGACTTTGTCAATATACAAACAATTAAAATCAAACAAACAAAAAAAGAGCTTACTTAGTTATTATCGTAGTTCTTTTGCCATGGACAATGGCACACTGCTTCGTTTTTGGTCCACCACGTCCACGATCAATCGTGCTGCAGACAAAGCCTATGACCTTTTTCTTCCCCCTCTTTATTTTTTTGGTTTATTTTGAAAAGTGAAAGCTTAATATTTAATTTATCTTCTTTCCATATCTTTTTATTTACGTGAAAACCTTGGTGTTTATTTTACATTTAATTGCACGTTAATAATTAATATTATAACATTAAATTTTAGTGAGCTTAATTCAATATTCTGAAATATTTTATTATTTAGAAATTAAATAAATGTGGCCAATTTTTTTAATTTAATTTTAAGAAAATTTTAATCATCTCAATATAAATTTGGTTTGATAAATTAATGGATTTAAGGGCTGTCATATACAACAAATGACATAAATTAGGAAAATTTAATCAATCAGCTGGCATTTGTAAATTTTGCGTAACCTGAATGTTAACTGACGAGCATGAATGAAATTTTTTTGCTCTAAATCATAGATAATAAAATACATAGTGATAAATACAAGTGGAAAGGAGACCAGGCCAAATCAGACAACTTTATTATAAATAATCAATATTTCATTTGGGAGACTACAATTCGTCTGTAGCCATAATAGCCATGCACGATACACACCGCAAAGCCAGAGGTATTACGAAAAAGATAAAATACTAAACAACAATTGGTGACAAACTGAGAGAAAACATGCTTTTATTTTATGAGTAACAAGATAGGCTAAAAATCATGGGATACTCAGTTTTTGGTTGTAGATGGAGGATAGTGACCATAAGGTGGTGGTTGATAGCTCGGTGGCTTCTCCACAGGGGGCTTATAAACGGGTGGCTTCTCAACAGGTGGCTTGTAAACGGGTGGCTTCTCCACCGGAGGCTTGTAAACGGGTGGCTTCTCAACAGGTGGCTTGTAAACGGGTGGCTTCTCCACCGGAGGCTTGTAAACGGGTGGCTTCTCGACGGGTGGCTTGTAAACTGGAGGCTTCTCGACGGGAGGCTTGTAAACAGGAGGCTTCTCGACGGGTGGTTTGTAAACAGGAGGTTTCTCAACCGGAGGCTTGTAAACGGGTGGCTTCTCAACCGGAGGCTTGTAAACGGGTGGTTTCTCAACGGGTGGCTTGTAAACGGGTGGTTTCTCAATAGGTGGCTTGTAAACTGGGGGTTTTTCCACGGGAGGCTTGTAAACTGGTGGCTTCTGAATTGGAGGCTTGTAAACTGGTGGCTTGTAAACTGGTGGTTTCTCAACAGGAGGCTTATAGGTAGGGGGCTTTTCTACCGGAGGTTTATAGACAGGGGGCTTCTCAATTGGTGGAGGGTTGTACACAGGAGGCTTTTCCGGTGGCTTATAGGTTGGAGGCTGATAGTAATTCGCGAAGGTTGAAGTGGTGAGAAACACCACTCCAATGAGAAACGCTAGCAAGTGCTTAGACGACATTGTCGAGCTGGGTTTTGTGTTGGATGGTGCAAATGAGGGAGCATGGACTCCAATTTAAAGTAGACGAGGGAGTGGAGTCGGTGGAGAGATGCTGTGGATCCAATTTAATTTAATATTTAAATTTAATTAATAAAATAATAATAATAAATAAGTCAAGGTTGGTAGGTGTGAACTTGATGAATATCCCCATGCATGTAGGTGGAAAATTGGAAATCCTAGTTTTTGCTTCAAGTTTTTTATCTTATCATTAATATGGACAGTAGATTGAGATATATGAAATTGTTTTATATCTAATTTAGTTCATAGTGATGAAAATATTTTAAATAAATTACTCAAATTCAGGCATTTATTACTTACGCCTCTTTATTAATAATATTAATCCTAGTTATATAAGAGAATATAAGAATAATTTGTGCCTGCACCGGCTCGGTTTGTGGCTGATTGCAGGGTTTATGTAATATAGTAGTGCTTACTAGCTGGGATTTGTTTAGTGAAAATGACTTATTTTTTTGTCAAAAGCAACTTGCCCGGCTGCAAACCATATTAAATAACTAAATAAATATACTAAAAGTAATATTGGAAATAATAGTTGAACAGCATCATCGACTCTCTCCATCCGTCACTCTCGAATGCACCACTTGATTTTAACACTTGCCTCTAAAATTGCGTTGCAAGTTGGGATCATTTTGTTTCAAGGGTGGTTCAGATTTTCAAAATCATTTATTGAGTTACTATATATCCGGTACTAAATATAAAAGTTAATTGATTAATTTGAGAAGGCTAAAAAAATAAGTTGAGTTAATTATTTATAATAAACAGGTATTATCTTTCTTAAAATATCCGTGCTAATGAAGTATATTAGCTAGAACTATCATTGTTACAACGACTATCTTAAAAAAAACACAAATTTAAGAGATAAAGTAAATCAGAATCTTATTTTTATAATTAAAATAAGATTTTATATTAAAGAGTAGAGGGAGTATTATTGAACAGACTCAGACGACGATGATTCCTCGAATAATCTCAGACACACACATCCACACATCCACGCAATCGAAACCACATTCTGATCGTACGTAGAAGGTGAAGACGACGACGTACAGGTGGTCAAAAGGTAGCGTTCTAGATCCCTACCGCCCATGCGTTGAAAAAGTCAAGGGATGACAAAAATTAGGGGAAATTACAATCAAATTTCAGAAAAAGAATTTAATTATTCTAAAGCCTGTTGATAATAACTGGTGACAAGTTACAGTATAAAAATGATAATTGGTGTATACCGCTCATTTTTTATTAGGATTTTAAGATAATTGATTTTTTTTAAAGATCTGATTGCAATTTCCCCCAAAATAATAAAAATAGAAGGATTAGATTTTTCTCCTTGTGGGGGCGGATCAGATCTGTACGTGATAGGTGGGGGGATAAGATAGGGTTTGACAAATGAGCACGTCCCCATGACTATTTGACCATTGGGAATAATTGTAGCCCTATTTAATTCCAGCTTGCGTTATCTTTTGAGATAAGCGAGTATTACAAGTTATCAATATTATATAAGCTTGAGCAGTGGAAGGAGTGTCGGTGATTTTTCAATTGGTGTTGTTTAATTTTTAACGACTCGTTTTCTCATTATTATATGTTAATCTTTACTGTCTTGTCATGACTCTATTCTTTACCTACCCTATAATATTTGATGCCATGACAAAATACTGCTAAATATCGCCCTCTACTTTTCCCCCTTAAAGCATAACTTCCGTTCAATGTTATCATTTTGGAGTTTTATACTCTCTCTATGTATATATATAGATAAAATAAAATGTTATTTTTCTGACTAAAAGATAATATGACTCTAAATTGGGATTTAAAAAAAAAAAAAGTACTCTCTAATTCAAAATATAAGTTAAAGCTTTTTAGAGAAGTTTTTTTTTTTATAAGATAACATCTATTTCTGTCTAAGCATTTAATGCATTCTTTTAATTTTATCCCCGCATGTTCTTTTTTCTTTGATTTATTTATTATATTTTTATTTATTCTCTTTATTAATAAGAACATATTTAAAAAAAATATGTCTTATATATTTATTATTTTAAACTGATTTTAACTAATTTTTAATAAATATAAATGATGAAGTATATTTAAAAGTTAAATAATATTCCTATAAATTGATTTTGTTACCCAATTAGGAAACTAAAATTTGTTGATCCAAAACAAGTGATATACGGAAGCTGTTAACTTCTACCACGTGGCCACGCAGGCGATGAGATTAGAGGTCGCATGTGCTGCCATATACTTTGGGTTGTTTGGTTTGGACTCGGCGAAAAAAGTGCTTTTCACCTACAAAATTTTTTATATGTTTATTTTGTATATCATAAATTTTTTAAAAAAATTATGGTTTTTTTTTCACTCAAATATTTCCTTTAGAGTAAAGTAGCTCAAAACATAATATAACAAGAATGTGTGTGGTTAAAATTTTTGTTAATTATCTCGAATGCGAATTTGCATTATTAACGAAATAAATGCTCCAGTTTTGCGCTCCTTATATAAATATATGACTCGATTCTCTCCTATATCCCATGTTAATTTTTTGTCCCATGATATTCATATTTATTAAGATATTTTTATCTCTGCAAATTAAATTCTGATCACTAAATCGTGGAGGTAATTTTGAAAAGGTGTAATAAATTTTGTCAATAATTAAATCAATTATTTTTTGATTTTATGAATTAGTTAAAAGGATTATATATTTATGATTATTGTTGTCAAACTTCAAGTTAATTTTAATTCCAGAGAACTCAGTTCGCCAGCGGAAGTTGGGGGGGGGGGGGGACAATATGAATGTAAAATCGAAGTGACTCGCCTCTAACTCATACACACTCGCTGAAATCGGGTTCACCCGTGGACCGAAGAGCGAGCTCGCCATTCGGATAAAACAATTAAAAAAATTATTTAGATAAAAACTAAATTATAATTTTATAACATATAAAATATATATATGAGATAAATTTTATTTTGACTTGCATAGAAATTTTTTTGCGAACCAAGCACCTCCTGAATTGAATTCGAATTAATCCCTAATCCTTCGGAAGCAGCCCCGCAACTCCTGACAAATATATAAAGGAATATTTATATGTTAATAATTTTGTAGTCTAATAACATGAATATTTTCTTATAAATAGTCGGTTTCAAATTTGACCAGCTTATAATTAATCCGTTAATGTCTGTCATTCTCGTTAAAAGTAAAATGTTTATGCGCGCACATCCAAAAGCGAAAAGCGTTCGCCAAAACGTTAAGCGATTCAAATAATAAACACAATTCCTACTATCTGAATTTAATGCGAGATCTTAAAGAAAAGGTTATAGCCAACTATAATTATGATATACGTATTTAATTTAATAAACAAATAAATACAGAGTTCAATATAAAAACAAAAATCTCTATCTCAACTATATTTGTGTCTATGTATATAATATTGAATTTATATATTAAATACAACCAATTACAAATCATAAATAATTTATTAATAAAGGCGGGTCAAAAGAATAAATTATTACAACAGTGTAATTTAAATTAAATTTAGATATTTTAATTGCACAGTACACTGTGAATGCCTTCTTACATATTTTAAATATTTTTTGCAATTTAAGAACTGGGCTTAGACTTTTGTGATGATTCACATTTCATCGTACATGATATAGCTTTAAACTTGGTATTTCTTTTTCTTGGGTACGAATCAACATTATGAAGTTATCTTACTTTTTTTTTTTAATTCATCAAAACTGGTGAATTTGATCTTTTTGATTTGAAAACCGAGGCTATTAAAAAAAAATTTTTTTTGGGGCCAACGAAGCAGTATAAAGTTTTATTACCATCATGCTTAAATATTTGTGCCTCCAAGCTCCCTAAATTACAAGACTAACAAATTCTGGGCCTTCAAATCAAATCAAGTAACACAAAATACTTTCCTAAAATACGAGTTTGACACTCTTTATGAATATGAGGCCAGCGGGAGCTTCTTCCGCGGCGTGAGAAATTGAAAGAAAATAAAAAAAGGTTAAAGCCATACAAGTATGAATACGTGTGGGCGAGTCCATAAATACGGTGAACGAGGGTGAGTTTCTTCCGCAACCGGAGAATAATATAATATGCCCAAATTAATTAATTGGGCCCTATGGGCACCAGAGGCAGTACAAGTTTAAAGCCATTAGAAGTGTCTACTATGCTATGGAGTCGCTGGATTCCTTGTTTGACTGTACCGCCTAAAATTATTAGTTAGGGCATGTGCTGGGTGGCAGCTGAATGTCAATACTTGGTAACGAAAGCCAGAAAGTAATTAGGAGTTGGATCAATTATAAGCAAGGCCTGACAAAAAAAGCAGTGACTTTCAATGCTCAACTAATTTTGGGGCCCATCATCCATCTGTCCTTTTCAGAGTTTTCCCAATCACCTTAATTTCCTCGTCACCATATAAGCTTCGTCTAATCGTGTTTATCTTCTGCACCTAATTTGTCCTTTCATTATCAATTTTTGGCATTATCTTTTCTCTTAAAAATCTGGGTTAGTAAGATCACAACCCAACGGCCCAGCACGCTCTTTCCCGGTGGCCATGTTTTCAAGCTATAATCATTTCTTTTCTTCATTTTTACTTTTTGTATTAAAAAAAAAAGGGTAACTAGTAGTTTTCTGCCAAATATTTTTTAGCCACGATTTTAACCAGAAGTATGCTGACACTTAAGAGTGATAGGTATCGTGTTTCTCTTAGTTTTAAGAACGAATGTTTCTACTTTCTCTTTCGTTCAGCAATCTCCCACTCTAATGACTTTCCACGTATCTACCAGTTTTCTGACCATGCAAAGGAAATATCAATGGGATCTTGAAGACCATGTAGATATACAGATAATCAGGCAGCATATTTGATGAAATTAAACCAAATTTTTTTTTTTTTAAAAAAGGAAACCACAGCACCGAAAATTTATTCCGATTTTTATAATGCTGAAGATTCTAGATTTGTAGGTCGATCTCTACTTTCCGACCAAGAATAAAATAAAATGCCAAAAAAAAAAATTGCTCACCGGTGCTGACTATTTACTGGATGCCCCCATAAAGTACTTCAATTTTAATCTCAAAAACCCCAGAGCTGATGCTTCTTGGTCATTGCTTGTTTGTGTCTGTTCTTCTTCTCTCTCTCTGTTTTTTTTTTTAAAAAAAAAAGATAACGTGATTGATTGTCCATATGAATTTTGGGTCCTCTTTCGGGGGAAATCAACATTATGAGAGTGGCTAATTACAACGTGCTTTAGGCCCAAAGTTTGAAAGATATTGGGCTTTACCCGGTTAACTGGCCCATCCTTTAAATGGGCCTCATCAATGGAGATGGCTTTCTCCGTGTCGGCGCGCGCGCGCGACTGTCAAGTCCTGAATTTCCATATTTCACATTTTTATTATCAGTTGCAAAATTCTCATAACTTTCCCGGACCTTGCCCTTCAGACGGAGACAAGCCCCGCTCATATGGCCTGCTGTTTACTACTGATCTTAGCAGAGTCCATTTTTTAATTCATATATTCATATGATTAAAAAGAGAGACAAAAAATTACAAATATATTATTTATATCTCATCGATCATTGGCTTATTCTTTAATTTCTTTTTATTTCTAATTAAATTACATACAAAGTATGGTGCATTTACATTTATAAATATAGAAGATCTATCTTAACTTATTATCCTGCTCACTTGTGGATTAAACTGGCTAAAATCCAACCTAACTTTTATAAGAATGCTAAGAAATTCCTTTAGTACAACTTTCCGTTGAAAAAATGTATTATCCAAACCATCATTTATAAAAAGAAATTTTAATTTAAACATACATCAAATCCACCAACCATGTTATCATTTTTCATCCAAATGAAAAAATGGCCATGTGTCGTACTCCTTGTATCTCAAGAAGAGAAAAACATGCACATATTTTATTTTTCCGCTAACGTATCCGCCGTTTGAAACGCATGCAACATAGAAATGCCTTTAAACAAGAAACTCAGGAAAGCATCTTTATTTAATTTGAAGCGGTCGTTCATATTGTACATACAGTTGTAGGGATAAACATGATATAGTACAACGTAGCAACTACGTACATATAACCTCACCAGACATGAAATTAAAACAAAGCATCACATTCGAAAGCTCTTATTTATAGAAAACAAAATGATGACGGTGTCAAGGGGCACGCTTTGACGGAGGGTGCTTAGGATAATGGCCATAGGGCGGCTGTGAGTAAGTCGGAGGCTTTTCAATGGGAGGATGTTGATAGAATGGCGGCTTGTGAATGGGTGGTGGCTCATAAATTGGTGGATTCTTATATGGAGGAGGCTCATAAAACGGTGGCTTCTCAATTGGTGGTTTGTAAGTAGGTGGTGGTTCATAGATAGGTGGTTTTTGAAATGGTGGTTTATTAATGGGTGGTGGCTTTTCATAAGGAGGAGGCTCATGCATGGGTGGATTTTCAATTGGTGGCCTGTAATGACCAGGAGGTGGCTTCTCATGAGGAGGCTTGTGAATGGGCGGTGGCTTCTCATAAGTTGGAGGTTTTTCATGTGGAGGAGGCTCATACACTGGTGGTTTCTCATATGGAGGAGGCTCATAAACAGGTGGTTTTTCAATTGGTGGTTTGTGAATAGGTGGAGGCTTCTCATGAGGAGGCTTGTGAAAAGGTGGAGGCTTTTGATGAGGAGGTGGTTCGTAAGTTGGTGGATTCTCATGAGGAGGAGGCTCATAAGTTGGTGGATTCTCATGTGAAGGAGGCTCATGCATTGGTGGCTTGTGATGAACAGGCGGTGGTTTCTCATGAGGAGGCATGTGAATGGGTGGTGGCTTCTCATAAGGAGGAGGCTCATGCATTGGTGGTTTTTCAACTGGTGGTGGCTTGTGATGAACAGGCGGCGGCTTCTCATGAGGAGGCTTGTGATGAGTAGGAGGTGGCTTCTCATGCGGAGGAGGCTCATAAACGGGTGGTTTTTCAGTTGGTGGTTTGCGAACAGGTGGAGGCTTCTCATGAGGAGGTGGTTCGTAAACTGGTGGATTCTCATGTGGAGGAGGCTCGTAAGTTGGTGGTTTTTCAACTGGTGGCGTGTGAACATGAGGTGGTGGCTTCTCTACCGGAGGAGGCTCATAGACGGGCGGCTTCTCAAATGGTGGCTTATGAATTGGCGGTGGCTCCTCAAAAGGAGGATGTCCATAAAATGGAGGCTTCTCGAAGGGAGGATGAGGCTCATAGATTGGTGGCTTTTCAAATGGGGGCCGATAAGTCGGAGGTGGCTCATAGATGGGAGGTGTGTAAACTGGTGGCGGCTTCTCAAAGGGTGGATGCCCGTAAATTGGTGGCTTCCCAAGGGGTGGAGGCTCATAGTAGTAGTTTGCAGAGGCTGAAGTGGTGAGTGACACCACCCCGAGCAGAAGGAGTAACAAGTGCAGGCACGACATTGAGTACAACGTTGGGTTATGCTGCAAACTCCATACAACGTCGGGATCTATTTATAGTGACCATCACGCCACATCTGTCGGCGAGAGGGCTGGCTATCTCACATATTTTATTCTTCACTGACATTGCAAAGCCGAATAAGTCAGTCACATTTGGTGGGATTTGAGATATTTCACGACATTCTGATCTAGTCATGGCCACAATCAGCCAGTGTTAAGATTGCAACTTGGGGTAAAATTAGTGATTTACATGTTTAACAAAACCCGATTTGATTCGATGATTCATGTGTTTTTTTCAAAGCCTATGCAGGAAAGTGCTTTAGGTTCCTACATAGATATCTGTCAATTATTGCTGTGAAACAGGTGGTTTCTTCTTCACTCTTAATTAAACGAGAACAAGAAATCCATATCTTGAAGAAGTAAATATGTGACACTGCAAGAGTTACTTGAAAACTGAGCTGGATCGATCTGTATATGTATAGAGGAGCATAGTCTGATTTTACGTTGGACCCAGATTGAGCAACATCATTAATATAACTGTCAAAATCGTACAAGCAAAGACCAAGTGCGGTGTTTCTTAACAAGATATAGATATACGAAACGCCTTGTGCGTCCAACTGAATGTATTTTAAGTCATATTTTCCCCTGTGGGTATCATATATGCAATGTTTTTTTTTTTTTTTTTTCCCCCAACATATTGATTTTGTGGTACACGATAGGTACATGTATACGTAAACCCTTTTGACAGTTAACGATTGAGACTGTCTGTTTTATATTATTGTCCTTCTTTTTTTTCTTTTTTTTTTACCACCGTTGAATTTTATGACTGTCTTTTGGTCCACCCTAGGCTGCTACGTGATTCAATGTAGGGATCTCTAAGGGGGTGTTTTGGATCCCTCAAAAACATTTTTAAAAAAATGTCTTTATACAAATTGAAACAAAACTCTTTTCATGTATTTATTTTGACTTTCATAAAATTATTTCTGAAAAATAGATCTAAAACTAAATCAAAATATCTAGGATATATTTAGGTATTGAGGTTAGGGGTGGAAACAGGCCAGGCCAGGCTAGGTCTTACCCTTAACAGGCCTGGCCTATGGTGAGGCCTGTTGGCCTGAGCCTGGTCTGCGGCCTATAAAATGCCTTTTAATCAGTCTGAGCCATGCCTGTTTTTTTAACAAATTTTAAACACATATAAGTCAATTCAAAATTACAATAATTCAACCCAATTTATCTAAAATACAAACAGTAAATATGAAATTATTAAATTAACACAATTTGTAAAACATGTCCCCTGAGGCCCAAAAAAAAATCAAATATGAAAAATTATTAGAAAACATAATTTCACTCTAGTGTAAAAATATCACTTTATCCCGTCTCTAGTATAAAAATTAGTTGATAACTAGATCTAGTTTAAAATATGAAACATCCTTAATCCCTTTTATATTTTAAATTTATCATTTGTTCAAACTAATTTACTAACAAAATGATATTTGATCCTGTTATTACACATGGTTGTTTAAAAAAAAATGTTACATTTATTATTTATTTATTTAAATTAATTAAGTAATTATTATAATAAGAATTAGATTGACCACACATATGTACGATTTAAAACATAATAGGTCAATTATATATATATTCTATATAAGATTAATATGAAAAGCATGGATCAAATAAATGAATGATACTTTTATTTTTTTTAATGCACTTATGTTTTCTTTTTCTGTTCAAATATGTGTCATTATACATACATCAATTCTTTTTATTATAGAGAATGGAAATGAAACGAAGCATGCAATAAGCTCTGGATAACACGTTTATGTTGGTAGAGTTTTCTTAATTAACCAATCAGAATAACAAATTTCCTCCTATCTATTTACAATTCTAACCTAAAAAAAAAAAAGATAACAGGCTCAGGCCGCCTGACAGACCTAACAGGCTTACTATCAGGCCTGAGCCTGGCCTGATAAAGTAAACAAGCCTTTTTACAGGCCTGAGCTTGTTCTGATATCTAAATAGGTCAGGTCAGACCAAGCTATTTACAGGCCAGGCCACAAGCCGCCTGGCCTAATTCCACCCCTAATTGAGGTCTTAAATTGAGTATTGGCTTGTGCATGTTTTTGAATTTTGTTTTGAAGGCATTGAACATTTAATGATGATGATGATGATATGTTAAGCCGATTGTGTTAGCTGGCCCAAAAAACAAAAATAATACCGTCAACACATAATTATTGCATAAAAATTTTAGGAGACGGCCTAATGTCAGATCGATGTAATCACTTGTTTATTTATTTAGATAAGAAACATTTACAGTAAGGGATCTGAATAATTTAACATTTTGGGTAGAGGTGTACTTTTTTTAAAATGTATTTTTTAATATCCGATACTATCATATTAAATTCGAACATCATATTCATATAGGTCAGAATAAAAATAATTATTCCAAAAACCTTTTTTTGTCATTCGCACAAAATTTTTTTAAAATTATTATTATTATTATTGTTATTGTTGTTATTATTATTATTATATGTTTCCTTGACCCTTGATACAAGACTTTACAATTGTCTTGTTGCGAAAAATAATGAAAAAGAAAAGCCACGAATCAGATGGTGGTAGCAGTTGGACTTACAGTAGTGACTCTCTCGCAGCGAAACTTCCTAAAGCAGCAAAAAGCCATTGTTCTTTTTCTCAATGAGAAGTTTATTCTTTTGGAAATTTAGTATTAAAATTATGGAAATTTGTTGCGTAACCGCATATAATGCCGCGTGTTTAATTTAATTTGTTTATTAATTATCATAAGCGATTAGGCCTCTAATCACGCTAATTACGAGAACCCTCATCTTTTGCTCTGCGTGGGTCTTATCATCAATATATAGTACACAATAATACAAAAGCATGACATAAGGGGTCCCTCCATGTATCTCTTTCCTATTTTTTTTCCTCACTTTCTTGCGATGATTAAACTTCCTGTGGTTGAAAATTAAAACAGAGACTAACAGCTGGACTGATCTTAATTGATTTCTTAAACAGAGTTGGTGATATTGATAGAGACCTTAACACAAATAGATCTTGCTTTAAGTCTAATAATAATGCGATGGCAATTAGTCAGTGCTTTCATCAATACCATTTTTCGCAAACCTTAATCATATCCACACCCTGCTGGCTCCGTCTCTTCAGACTGTAAGTTATGCGATTACATTGAAAGATTCGGGCTCTTTTAGTAATTTCTTACTTTATTACGAAATTCACCTAACACTAACAAATGGGAATATTTTAGACAACTACCTCTTCAGTCTTTTTCGTCAAACACATCATTCTTGACAGGCACTGCTACCTAACTTTCTTTCCCTAATCATGGGGTTTGAGAGCCGCACACATATAGCTCGCACACATTCAATAATATTTATATGGATGCATGCATATTCAACGACTGAGATCTATTTTCAGTAAGGGATATAACTAGTTGTTATTGATTAATTATCAAAGTATCATATAAAAAATATTTATTGAAAAATAATTATAACTGAGACTTCCAAGATATTTCTAATTTAGCTTTCCACAATTTTCAATTTAGCCTTAAAAAAATTTCTTCTTTATTGGTTTTCTATTTTAAAATGTCGATAAAAGGCCAAGACCTTTAATTGATATTTTGCGTGTTTGACAAGACAAATTCCTTGGTTAAAGGTCTATTCGGTTATGAAAACCCTCCTCTTTACTCATTTGGTTAAAAAGGGGGAAATGGGAGGTAAAGTTTTAATAAACCTTCTAAAACTATGGGAAATTTGGAAGGGGAATATCCAATGCTTGATAATAAAAAATCAGTTTTCATATAATTTAGTGATAAGGCTTTATTTTTAAATATTATAATAAAACTATTTAAATTGATATTATAACATGCGGTAAAATTTATCAAGTAATTCAAAAAAAAAAAATACAGCAGTAAAAATTTTGAATAATAATAAATAAGATCCAAGATTCAAACAATTATGATAAAACAAGCAAATGACATTAATTTGCTTGGAAAGTGAGATAAAAGCTTGTTGACATTTTTTAAACAAGAGAAAACGTTGAATTTTGTTTCAAGTTGAACAAGGGAAAAAATAAAATGCACTCTAATTTCCTTTTCATTATAAGCTAAGCTCTCTCGTTTCTTGCCGTCCTCTTTCTGATGATGCTCCTTTGAACCAGACAATGCGTGAGGAAAAACTCCGGGCAAGAAGCAAACCATGGTAAGCCAAAACTGAGGATCAAATCTAGGGATGGCTACCCGATAAGTAAATCATGAGAAAGTTACAAAGTTATAATAATGGGTTAAAAAAAGAATTGCAAATAAATGCCCCACTAAGTTTTGCAAATCAAATAGGGTCGCACAAATCAATTTAAAACCTCCGTGTGAAATTCTAATTTGTTTAGACCTACTAACCCCATACTATATATATTTCCTTTCGTTTCACTTCATTTTCATTAACCATTATTTATTTTTCATGGCGCCCTATGTTTCTTTTTTCGGCACATCGAATATTCTCCCGCTTAAATCGTTCTGGTAACAGAATATAGCCTCTCTTCTTCTTCTTTTTTCCTTGCCAGAAAAAGAATATAGCCTTCTTTATACAGATAGTTAACTACTATCTCTTTCCGTCCTAATTATAAGACATTCTTATAAATAAAATTTTATAATTAGGTGTATCCTTAGTTTAAAAAATCATAAGACTGGCGCTCTTTTAGGCCCATATATGGGCCGATTTATCGGACCACTTTTATTGAATGCGGTATTAAGGGCCCGGCTTATTGAATTGCCTTTTTTTTTGGGTGTTTGCTGTGTGGTTCCTAAAAAAGAATAGCGGGAGTATTGGTGGCTTATGATAATATTTATTTATATGTAAGTTAATTTTGTTCATATATATTTTTATTTTTAATATTATAATAATATTTTATACTCCTCCGATCCTTAATATAAGACCCATTCAACCATTTGATTAGATTAAGGATGTTAGGTAAGTTAGTTAATTATAAGAAATGTGACATATTTTTCCTAAAACACCATAATCATCTTTCTTAATACCACCTCTCCCTCTTCTACTTGATTATGGTTGAGAGAGTATTCATAGGGGTAATTTAGAGAAACTTGATAAATATAATAAATGGATCTTATATTTAGGACCAAAACCAACTCAACAATTAGATCATATATTAAAGACCGGAGGAGTAATATATTATGGCATTAACCAAATGGCAGAGATATTAACTGCAGGGAAGTAGAGACTAGAGCGTTAGACATTCCTCTTTCTCTTACAAATCAGTTCATGGTGTGTTTGGTATGAGAAAAATAGAGGAAAAAATGAGGGAAATTTTTTTTTAATTAACTCGATTTAAAAAAATGGAGAAGTTGAGTTAAAAATTTTTAATTAATTTTTATTACTCTTTTATTTTACATATTTTATTATTAAAATTTTAAAATCTTACTTCTCCAATTTTTTAAATTAAACTCATTAAAAAAATTTCTCTTTCTATATGCTTCCATTTTCCTCATGCGGCGGCACGGTGTATTTCCTTCTGTTTTACTTGCTTTTTTTAAAATAAAAAAAAATTGAACAAAGGGGGACAAATCCCAACTAGATCATCACTCGACGATAGCTACCCAGACCCAACAAATCTTCCTGTAAATTATGTAGTAACCCAGCAGTGGTGTGTTCCAAATCCTCTTTTTCATTTGTTGTTTCTCACTCATCTCAGTGTTTTGCTTCCTTTTTTATTACCCATTATTTATATCTCATAGCGTTCCATGTTTCTTGTTTGGGCGCATGGCGTTTGGTAAAACGATTCGGCCTTGCCAATTCGGTTCAGTTATGTCGATGTATGAAGAGTAGCGCCTTTAATGGTCAAATGAAACTAGCTCGTTACTTGACCAAAAAGAGGCCAACAAAAGGTTCTTGATTATATGGAATAGATGGGCCAAATTATTGGGCCGTTTTTACTGAATACAGTACTAATTAAATGGCCTGTCTTATGTACTGACAAAGGAGTTTGCTCGTTTTTGGTACTCCTGTAGCTGGGAAGTTAAAATCATTACTCTTATGCATGCAATGAGATACGACTACAGTACTTAGCCAAAAGGGAAAGTTTGTGATTTGATTTTTTTTTTTGAGCCAGAAGTATGAAACAGATATATAAGGCAGAGAAGCAAGACAAATATGAAAGTAATAAAATAGAGCACCACTGAATATAATACATAACAAGCGCCGATAACAAGTGCCTTTCCAATCACATGGACTACAAAACCACAGCGAATCACAGTAGAGAGTAACATACATATAACTAGAAATTGTAAGCAAAGCATGATAAACACAACATGCCATTATTCTAGTCTTAAAATATTACATGGTACTAATCTTCTATATGCTCAGTTCATTGGAGGTTTATGGGGAGGCCTACGAGGCAATTCGGGCTTCATTTTTCTTGGCAACTTTTTAGCATTTTCCCAAGTAGGAGGGTGCTTGTGATGAGGATCCTGTGGCGGCTTCTCTCTCTCAATTTTTGGTTTTGGCTCGGGGAATGGCCTCTCCTCTTCTAAACGGTGTCCAGGGTGATTAGAGTTGTGTGGTGGCTCATTCTCTGGAGGTGGTTTCTCGCCCTTTGGTTTTGGCTCGAGGAATGGCCTCTCCTCTTCTAAACGGTGTCCGGGGTGATCAGGGTCGTGTGGTGGCTCATTCTCTGGAGGTGGTTTCTCATCCTTTGGTTTTGGCTCGGGGAATGGCCTCTCCTCTTCTAAACGGTGTCCAGGGTGATCAGGGTCGTGTGGTGGCTCATTCTCTGGAGGTGGTTTCTCGCCTTTTGGTTTCGGTTTGGGGAATGGCCTCTCCTCTTCTAAACGGTGTCCGGGGTGATCAGGGTTGTGTGGTGGCTCATTCTCTGGAGGTGGTTTCTCGCCTTTTGGTTTTGGTTCAGGAAATGGCCTCTCCTCTTCTAAACGGTGTCCGGGGTGATTAGGGTCGTGTGGTGGCTCATTCTCTGAGGTGGTTTCTCATCCTTTGGTTTTGGCTCGGGGAATGGCCTCTCCTCTTCTAAACGGTGTCCAGGGTGATCAGGGTCGTGTGGTGGCTCATTCTCTGGAGGTGGTTTCTCATCCTTTGGTTTTGGCTCGGGGAATGGCCTCTCCTCTTCTAAACGGTGTCTAGGGTGATCAGGGTCATGTGGTGGCTCATTCTCTGGAGGTGGTTTCTCGCCTTTTGGTTTTGGTTCGAGGAATGGCCTTTCCTCAGATAAACGGTGTCCAGGATGATCAGGGTTATGTGGGGGCTCATTCTCTGGAGGTGGTTTCTTACCTTTTGGTTTTGGTTCGGGAAATGGCCTTTCTTCTTCTAAACGATGTCCAAGGTGATCAAGGTCATGCGGTGGTTCATTCTTTGGAGGGGGTTTATCACCTTTGGGTTTTGGTTCGGGCATTGGCCTATCTTCCGGAAGTGGCTTCTCTCCTTTTGGAGGTTCATCTATTGGTTTAGGTGGTTTGTCACCTGGAAATGGCTTTCCCTGTGGAGGTTCACCAACAGGCTTAGGTGGTTTGTGTTGAGGGAAAGGCTCATGATGGAAATCCGCAGTGAGTGGACTGATGAGAAGCACCAGTCCTAAGAAGAACACAAGCAGAATACTAGAAGCCATATTATGGTGATGAAAGCTAGATGGGTCGAGTGTGAGGAGTAGAAGATGCGAGTGCTCCTTTTATAGTATAAGATCCTGGGATGCAACGTCACTCATCATGTCACTAGACACCGACTGTCAACGGTTTCACACTCGATGGGTCTTCTATGATTTCCTCTCCAGTTGAAAACGTTGACGCAACGTGCTCGCATGATAACTCAATTTTTGTTGAATTGTATGTCTTTCAAATATTTGTGGGCCCGCCAGCTTGTTCACTTCAAATCCATCTGCTTTACTCCAAAGGCTGGTCTTACTGTCCTCCCAACCTCTCTCACAAACAAAAGTCATTAATTTTCCATTGAAGCTCCAAACTGATTCCGTTTCTAGTTGAGTGAAAAATATTGACAATTGTTACCCCATTCCATCTGTCCTGTTCTGAATATAGATGATATATAAGTTTGAAAATTTTCTTAATATCCATACATTATTATGAATTTATTCTAATTTACAGATCGTTAATGTTGTGGAAAAATATTCATGGGATCTGAATAGAAAGGAGACACATGGAGAGCCCGGTTTATGGAGACATTATTAATGCTGTAATAATCAATGTGAGGGGGACAGATTAGGGGCAGTAGTGAAGAAGAAGGAGGATGTTCACACTTCAAACGTTGGCTTTCTCCATTTCCCACGTAGGGCGGTGACTTTTTTTCCCCGCGCTTTCAGTAAAGCTTCGTGTGGTCCTCGCTCCTATCCCTTTCGCTATACACGCTATACACGCATACACACGTGTGTGTCTTCCTCTGATTCTTAATGTATGATATAATTATTGAGTTGATTTTAGTTCTAAATGTAAGACTCAGTTTTCATATTTATTAATTTTTTCTAATTACTTTTATTGATGTTCTTTCAATCATAATCAAATAGAAGAGGGAGATAAGGTATTAAAGAAGATGATTATGGTGTTTTAGGAAAATATGTCATGTTTCTTACAACTAACTAACTTACCTAATTTTTTTTAATCTAATCAAATAAGTTAAATAAGTCTCACATTAGGAATGGAGAATTATACACACACTTCTCTAGCCTTATTTTTATACAAGAGTATGATCATCACAACCTTTACTCTCAGGTCCTCAAACACTTGTAATTTAACGCTATATTTCATTTACTTAATTGTTTTTAAAATTGCATCCATATATCAGCTCACATTTTAAATTGGGTGTTTTCGTATTAACTTCGGTCATTAACCATATGAATACGATGTGCCATTAGTTGACTTAAATTGAAGCGTCCTGCCTGTGGTGAGCATTGTTCCAGGAATAACAAGAAGCATGCTATGTTTGGTAGATATCATATGACAACATTTGAAGATCTGCTCAACCACCAGTCCAAAGCGCAGCTCGGCATATTCATTTTTCCGTCTCCTTGCTGACTTCTTTTTGTCGGCACTTTTGGATGGCTCAATCCAACAAGTAATATCCCTTTTGCTAAAGAAAATTAGGGGGTGTTTAGATGAAACCAAACCATGATTTGGAGAATAGCTTCTGAAGGATAAGTTTTGGGGAGAATAGATTTTGTGATGAATAAATTTTGTGAAAAATTGATTCTGAGAAGTAGAAGTATTTGGATAGTTATTACTAAAAACACTTTTACATGTGCAAATTGCTAAAAAAGACATAAGTTAATATGATAATTATATGAGGGATAAATTTTATAATATATTTTGATTTGAAGAAATAAAATTGTTAATAAACTAAATTGAAAGTAAACTTGATAGACAAAAAAATTGTATTAATCAAATGAGAATTCATATTTATATTTTTTTGGGTATAATTCATATTTATTTTATTAAGTATACTTTTTAAAATTGTTTTTGGGTGCAATTCATATTTATTTCTACTTTCTAATTCTAATTATAATCCGCTCTAGTTCTAGCCCAAAAGTTAAAAAAAAAAAAAAACCCCCTCTAGTTCTCTGGATATGTTATAACTCAGTGCAAACTCCAATTGTGGCCAACTGTTTTCATTCTCTGTGCATACTGTGAAATGGATCAGGGCACTTTTGTTGCTTGAAACCAGAAAGCCAAACCCAAGTCTAAGCTGCATTCCACTGTCGTCATGCATGATGACGATGACGATGATGGCAACCTGACTGGGCAAACTGAACGGCAGAGATTGGAAACCGAGGATGGATGGATTGAACAACCCAACGCTTGATCTGGTTTTGGCGAGCCGAGAAACACACAACCAGCCCTTGTTTTCACTAGCCCAAGACGATCTCATCGGTGTAGAATTTCATAGCAGCGACGGCGAAGGAAGGGCAAAGAGGCAAGCTGAAAGTGTCGACCAGTGATTATATTCACTCCAGTGAAAGTGTCGGTTGGCGAAGGAAGAAACGATGCTTTTGGTCAATTAGACCGTTGCCTCATCTGACACTCCCAATTCACCCCCAGAAGCGACTCTTTTCTGCTTCTAAGCAAACCATGGTTTTACCTGAAACCATGGTTTCAAAATATTGAGGCTATTTGGATGGCATTTTATCCAAATCATGGTTTTGCCTTCCAAACCATGGTTTTGGATATCATCCAAACAGGCCCTTAATCTTAAATGTAGTCCATCCTCAAGACTTTTATTTCCGCACCAAATATAAGATATAACAAGTAATCAATTAATATAATCATTTTAACTACTTTATTATAATTATAAATGATAATTGATTCATTAAATCCGTCTCAAATTAATTTTTTTCAATATAATCATATTTGTTATGATTAATTAATTTATACAACTCTTTTAATATATCTAAATTAGTTAACCAAATCTCTTTAATGAAGATTAAATGGAGCGAACAACTTATTTAGTTAATTCGTAACATAATGTAAATTAGGTATCTATTTTTTAGATTCAGAACTGAATCTAAAAATTTAAAAGTTTTCTCAATGAGGATCTTGATATTTCGTTTGGGTTCTTTTTAATATATTTAATTTGATTGTTTGTACTTAATTTTTTAATATGTTTAATTTGTTCGTTTGGAGTCGGTGCGTGACGTCTTTTTGTTATGTTTCTGCCGTTGGGCTTATGACTTGGTTGCCGTATGCTCTTTTTAACGTTACGATGTGAATGATTGCTGATCTGTTAGTGTACGCGCGTTATTACTTTGGACTAAAATACAAATCTAACTTTCCAACCAAAAAAAAAAAAACAAATCTGCTCATGAAATATTTCATCATGGAAGTATATATCATAAATTGTTTTTAAATGTAAAATATGCATACAGTTTTTTAAAATGATATAAAAAAATTATGACCATAAGTCAACTAATATTAACTGTTTAACAAATATATAAGTAAAAAAAAAGTACAAAATTATGCATAAAATTTTCAAATAGATACAAAATGCTGCAATCACTGAAACTACAGGTGTATTTTTGCACCATTTCAAAAAAATTTATATGTATTTTTGTACTATTTTTTTAGTTGATATTTTTGTTAAACGGTTAACGTTAATGTCCCTAGTATTTTTGTACTGTTTTAAAAAAATTTAAAAAATGATTAAA
>NW_021634566.1:0-35770 GCF_004799145.2 Neltuma alba | reverse complement strand
AGCTCCGACAGCTGGAAACCAATTTTTTGAAAATTTTTACAACTTCAGTATAACTTTTTAACTTTTTATAACGCTATTGATAATTTCAGTATAGCAATTAACAACAGGTTTTTTTGGGAAATTCAAAAGTTTCGGCGACTGAAAATAATTTTTTGAAAATTCTTACAATTTCAGTATAGCAGTTAACAACAGGTTTTTGAGTTTGTTAATAGCATTACTAAAGTTGTAAAAATGCTACTTTTTGAATTTCTCAAAAAACCTGTTGTTAATTATTATATCAAAGTTGTTAATAGAATTACAAAAGTTGTTAACTGTTAAACTGAAGTTGTAAAAATTTTAAAAATAAATAGTTTGTTAAAGTTATAAAAATGCCTTTTTTTGAATTTTTTTTAAAAAACCTGTTGTTAAATGCTATATCAAAGTTGTTAATAAAGTTACAGAACTTGTTAACGATATTACTGAAGTTGTAAAAATATACTTTTTGAATTTTTTGAAAACTTGTTGTTAACTGATATACTGAAATAACATTATAAAAGTTGTTAACCGTTATATTGAAGTTGTAAAATTTTTTTTAAAAAAAAAGTAGTTGTTAAAATTGTAAAAATGCTATTTTTTGAATTTTTAAGAAAACATGTTGTTAAATACTACCTCCAGTCTTTCTTAATATAAGACCCTATTTGACTTTTTGTTTGGTTCTAATTATAAGACCCCAATCCATTTTTCTCTCATATTTATGTATTTTTTTCCAAGATAGTCCTTCTAATAATGATAGTTCTAGCCAATACACTTAATTAGCAAGGATATTTTAGGAATGACAACACTTATTTATTACAAATAACTACTTAACTTACTTCCTTAATCTCCTCAAATAAGTCAACTGGGTCTTATAATTAGGACCGAGGTAGTACTATATAGAAATTGTTAATAGAGTTATGAAACTTGTTAACGACATTATTGAAGTTGTAAAAATACTACTTTATGAATTTCTCAAAAAAATTTGTTGTTTTGTTTTACAAAAGTTGTTAACCATTAAATTGAATTTATAAAAAAATTTCAAAAAAAATTGTTTCCAGCTGCCGGAACCCCACGACCAATTGTTGAATTTTTTTGAAAAACCTGTTGTTAACTGATATACTGAAGTTTTTAATACGTTATAAGAGTTGTTAACTGTTATACTGAAATTATAAAAATTTTCAAAAAATTGTTTCCGGCAGCCGGAGCTTGTTGAATTTCCCAGAAAACCTGTTGTTAACTGCTATACTGAAGTTGTTAATCACATTACAAAAGTTGTTAACCGTTATACTGAAATTGTAAAAATTTAAAAAAAATTGTTTTCGGTCGCTAAGCAATTATTGAATTTCTCAAAAACCTGTTGTTAACTGATATACTGAAATTGTTAATAGCGTTACAAGAGTTGTTAATTGTTATACTCAAGTTATAAAAATTTTCAAAAAAAATGTTTCCGGCAGCCGGAGCTTGTTGAATTTCCCAGAAAACCTGTTGTTAACTGCTATACTGAAGTTGTTAATAGCGTTACAAAAGTTATTAACTGTTATATTGAAGTTGTAAAAATTTTTAAAAAAATTATTTCCGACTGCCAGAGCTCCGGTGACCAATTGTCGGCTGGTTGTTGGAGCTCCAGTGACTGCCGCCACCAGAGCTTCGGCGATTGGCCGACCAGTGGGGGCTTTGGTATTTTAAAAATAATACATAAAATAAAGGACAATTTGGTCTTTTCATTTGATAAGATAATACTAATTTGGTCTCATATGACCAAATGGGATTTTACAAGTTCAGCAGACGTTCTGGTCATTCCCAAATTAACATGTCATTTTTTTGTCTTTTTCCCTTTAAAATACAGGCAATTCGGCTCTTTCATCATAATTCATAAATACTTTACCACATTTCTAGTGAACCTCGCATCAATTTGTAATATTCATGATTATAATATTTGTATATGATCCCTATTCTGTGGCCAAAATTCTAATAATCGACGGCCAAAAAAAAAAGGGTCAAAATTCTAACGTTTGGAAATAAGAAGGAAAAATTTCAAAAAAATACCTTTAAAATTTTTCAAATTCTAAACCAGAAAAGACTACAAAAATGTGTTATTATTTGTTTTTTTAAATATTGTTAATTGTTATTAAAGTGTAATCAATAAGATTAATTTAAATTTTAGAATTTAAAGGGTTTTTTTCTTGGATTCTCCTTTTTGAAAGGTAGTCTATTTATCCTATTGTGTCGAATTGTGGGACTATATTTTTTGTTATTATTTGGAATGAATATGCCAATTCAAAAGATATTTGATGTTTAAATACTACATCTGATTTTTATATAAAAGTCCATGGGAGATTTAATATGGTTTTAAATAGCAAGACTGTAAACCACTTTATTTCAAATATTTATTCTCTATAATAATTATACACGTTAAAGAGTTTTCATCAAAGGTAGTTTTAAACTTTCAACACATTGATGAAGTATTTTAAGAAAAAAATATCTATTTATTACAAATAATTAATTTACATATTTTTTTAATATTTGTAAATTAGTTATCTAGATGTTATATTAAAGTTAAGAAGTATTACCTCTGATCCTTAATATAAACCTTGTTTAATTTTTATTTTGATATTAAATATAAGACCCTAATTCAACTTTGTCTATCATATTTATACTTTTTTTTCTTTCCAAATTGGTCTTTTTAACAATGATAATTATAACCAATACACTTGATTAGCAAGGATATTTTTGGAAAGATAACATTTATTTATTACAAATAACTAACTCAACTTACTTCCTTAATCTCTTCAAATTAGTCAACTGACTCTTATAATTAGGACTGAGGTCTAAAAATATTCTTGCTAATCAAGTGTATTGGTTATTTGGAGAAAATGCATAAATATGATAGATAAAGTTGATTAGGGTCTTATATTTAGGACCAAAATAAAAGTCAAATAATATCTTATATTAAGGATCGGACTGGAGGTAGTATTATTTATAACAATGACAATTTTTTAACAAAATCATAAATATCACGACTTATTTAATTTAAGAAATATATTCTTAAACTTTCCAAAATTCCAAGATAATTGTTCAAACATTGTCGTCAATTATAAAATATAAAATGCATAACAAAATAAAATCGTAATTTCGTAAAAACAAAAAGAAAGAGGAAAATAATGTCAGTACTCCGCATTTTGTACAGAAGCCAAGTAAATAGTGGCTTCTGCGTTTAAGTTTGGCTGTCTGAAAGAGCGGAACAAGGCTATCTGAGCTTCTTGCTGGCCTGCAGCGTCTCAACTCTCATCGCTTTCAACCGGAGATGATTAGCGGGGGTGTATGCAGTTTCCGAATGTGTTGCTCGCATCTCCATTGCTTCTCAGAGAAATCTCTACTCCGACCAGCTCGGTTCTCTTTCACTTGCCGCCGCCGCCGCCTTTTGGCCACCGCATCCTCGTTTTCTGGCGCCAATAAGAAGGACACCAAAGAGAAGGTCATCGTCATTTCTGGCCCCACTGGGTCTGGTAAAAGCCGCCTTGCTTTAGAGCTGGCGAAGCGGCTCAATGGTGAAATTATCAGTGCGGATTCTGTCCAGGTAAGCTCTGAATAAAAAGACAACATCTTCGTATGACTTTCATACATTTCCACTTTCTTTCTTGGCGTGAGGTGAAATAAAATGTGGAAAGCATCAGACGTAGGTTGACTTGATGGCTGCGGGAGGTTTCTCTTGTATAATGAATATAGGGAAAGTAGAAGGTTTGAGAATTTTGGAGAGTACTGCCTGGTTAATGGATAGGGAAGTCATTCATGTAGAAGAAAGATGAATAACAGTTTAGGTGTCATTGCTTAGTGTATGTGGCAGTTCAGGGATAACGGAGGCGGTCTGGAATCATGCTCTATTTATACGGGAAGATTGATTTTCCCCTCTGTTTCAACTCGCAATTCTTGTGTTTTTTCACCTCTTACAAAAAAGAATTAACATACATTTTAACTGAATGTGAACTGTTAAGTGAAAAGTTATTTCATGGTTACTGAAAAAGTGTTGCAGTCTAATTTTAAAGGCTAAGACGTATTTTACTAGTGTCACTATGGTTTTCCATTTTCCAGCTTCAGACAGTCAAACCTTCCCCTTTTGAAACATAGCCCTTTCTTAAAATGTGGAACTCATGAGGATAACTATTGAATTCAACCTCATTATATAATCACTCGATTTATCCTGTTATCAAGCAGTTAATTGTCGAATAATGGAACCACAGAGGTCATTTATGAAAGGATCAAGTTGGAAGGGGTTGTTTCATTTTAGCCAGTAAAAAATCTGAGTGGACAAATGGTTCTCTGCTTATTTTTTCCCCTGTCTGTTTATTCAAACAAACCACGATACAGACACTAAAGTTATTTTGATTGTTAAAAGGAAAGTGGCATTATGGATGCCCTTTAACAATTCAGGGATATGGAAAATGAAAAAGTTACGAGGATGCTGATAATCAATTATAGATGTCCTATTATTGGCACTGACTTCATAGTCTCCAACAGAACAAGTCTTTGCATCACTTTGGGCTGTATTTATTCAGATGGCTTGTATTGCAGGTGTACCAGGGTCTTGATGTTGGATCAGCAAAGCCCTCCAAAAATGATAGAAAGGTCACTATATGAACAATATTATACTCCTTCACTAGCTTCTTTTAAGAAAACTTTGTCCGTCATTGAATTTGGAGCCCAGGTGTGCCTGATTGGGCAATTTGTTGATGCATCTTAGATGTGTTTCTTGGTACTGCATTATCTATAGTAAATAACTGCTCTTAGGAAACCCCCTTCCGCTAAAGGAGGACGACCCATGATTTTTGAGACTTACTAGTTACTTATATGCAATGCATATTTTATAGTGATGCGACTAAGCTTCCCCCTCCCCGCAAATCAAGATTTTGCATGTGAGTTTCCAGAGTGTGCTTTTGCTAATCCATTATGTTATTCGTTGAATTATTAGATTGCAAATGTAATGGAAATTATTTGAAAATTTTTTTTTCCTTGTTTTTTCACTTTTTGCCTCGTGGCTTCTCTTATCAGGAAGTACCGCATCATCTGGTTGACATATTGCACCCATCTGAAGGTGTGTTTCATTGTTGATTGACTATATTTATTTTCCCAGTGCACAAACAATATATGATTGTGCTCATATACATTATTTGTTATATAAATGTGCATTTGCTTATTGACTTCACTGGTAAGTCTTAAAAGAATTTAGGATGTTTTCAAATAAAATTATTTATCTTCTGTCAGATTATTCTGTGGGGCGATTTTTTGAGGATGCAAGGCAAGCTACAAGATGCATTCTTGATAATGGTCACGTTCCTATTGTTGTTGGGGGAACTGGATTATACTTAAGATGGTATGTCCTTCCCAACCTCTTGTTCTGATTGAGTAGGTCGCTTGTTCTGTCATGTAAAACATTTCAGTTATTGCAACTTTTTAATCAAAAGTAGGGAAATGAAGCCCAATTTTCTTGTGCCTCAACCTGTACATTGCCTTTCTCAAAAAGACTCTGTTGGCCAAAGCCCAAAGAAACATGATCATCAATTCTTTCATTGATCTTTCTTGAAAATTGGTCTTTGGCTGACCATGGGAGTTGCCTTCTCTATTTCTGTTGTGTCTCTGTCAGCAAAAGCTACTTCCCTCCGTAAATTTTGTTTTTAATATGCCAGCAGTCATGTCGGTTTTGCTTTTGTTGAAATAGATATGTAGCTAAAGGTTGTCTTCGACTGGCTTTTGTGTGGTAAATATTTTTGTTAGATGCTGCTATATGGGCATCAAATACTTCATCTGAATATTTTTCCTGCATCATACAATTACATTGTATGATTTTATTTTCCGTAGGTTGTTAGAAACTAGATTATGTTGCATATGGTTTCCTATTAATCTTTCATTTGAACTTTGAAATATAAGGTTCATTTATGGAAAGCCTGATGTCCCCAAGGCCTCTCCAGAGACTACATCTGAAGCGTATTTGGCTTTGGGTGAGTTAGAGAGAAATGGGCAATGGGATGCAGCTGTGCAGTTGGTTGTAGAAGCAGGTGACCCAAAGGCACAATTTATAACTCCCAATGACTGGTATCGATTGCGACGAAGCCTTGAGATTATTAAGGTAGTTTCGTAGTTTGTTTCGAGGGAAATTTGAATTCTCCTCCCTGACCACGCTTTTTTTTTTGTTGAGAATTTCATACCTGTTCTAGAAGAATAAAGGAAATTATCTTCATATGAAGTTAACGTTTCTCCTTTGGTCCACCTGTCTGTCTGTTCCTGCCTTACTTGTTTGTCATACAATGAGATTATCAAAATATCTACCTCAACGCCGTCCTGTTATGTATTTTCGGTGTGGTTATTTCATACTGCATTACTAAGTTGTGTTGGGGTACAGGTACTAGTATATTGTTTCACCTTTTTATTAATATTATTTTGGAATGGCAGTCTAGTGGATCACCTCCGTCTGCTTTTGGGGTACCATATGAATTTTTCAGGGAACAGGGAGATGCTAGTGTTATGGACAACTCTGGCTGTTCTGATGGCAATGCTAATTGCGCTGGAATGAAAGAAACATCCTCAAATTTGGACTATGAGTTCATGTGTTTTTTCCTTTCTACGCGAAGGCTTGACCTCTATAGATCAATTGATTACCGCTGCGAAGATATGCTATTAGGTAAATCATTAATTGTTAATCAATATGATTTCTCACTGTTTCAGTTGTGAACCATATATATACATGTGCGTGCGCATGTGTGTGTATCTTTACTATTTTTAACGAACTTCTATTTTTCTTATGGTGGACATTATCAGCATTTTGTTGGTTACAAATAATCATTCTCTCTTCCTTCCTAGTGTGGTTATTAATGGTTTGCATATGTGCATGTGCACATCTGTGTCTATGTGGGTTTCCTTAGCAATACATGCTGCATTTTGTCCTTGATGTACATAAATATGAGATTTTGTTCTCTTCGGCTGCAGAGAGGGATGGCTTATTGTCTGAGGCTCAATGGCTTCTTAATGTTGGTCTTCATCCTAATTCAAATTCAGCGACAAAAGCAATTGGTTACAGGCAGGTATACCTTTTGGTTATACATTTCTCTTTGGATATTTTGCACTTGACAAACACTACCTGCGTCTAACCATGCTTATATATTAATGTGAACCAGGAATGACTATCAAGCTTATTGCATCATAGGACCTTTACCATTGACTGATTATACAATATGTTTGCTTGACAGCAGGAATAGATCTTTGATTAAACTCCTAGAGGAGGGGAATCAAAAAATAATAACATGCTTGTTTGCATATAAAAATGGACTTATCGGTCTTGTTTGGTGTTGGACTCTTGGGTTTATTTACATTCACTCCTTGAGTAGCTTCTTTGTAATTGGTCAATAAATATATATTAGTCATCCTTTGTGGTCATGTTTATCACTAATTTAGGCGTTTTATTATCGAGAATAAGAGGTAAAGATATTTTTATTTGTAGTTCAGAACATGAAAGAAGAACTAAGTGACAAATGACTGGTTTAGATTTTTGTGTCCTGAATGGACGTCTGTGTGCTTATTCAGGTGAACTCAACAAGATGACAAGAAATTCATATTTATTAAATTGAACTTAAAAATTTGCTCGTAGTGAGAGAATTGGAAAATATTAAATTGAAATAATAATGAATAAAGCTTTAGATTATAATGATATATAACAAACGAGCATCCATAACAAAAGGGCAGGGAACACCTCCTTGCCCCTCTCTAGCTCCATACATGCTTGACAGTGATATTTCCCAAGTTTTTTTTTCCCTGTTAACGTTTCTTAGTTCTTTCCACTTGCTTCTTGTACCTGCCGAATAGATTGATGCAGTGATTCCTTCTCACATTTTGCTTATATGATTCACCGTATTAGGCCATGGACTACTTAGTAAGATGCAGAGAGCAAGGGGGTCAGAGTTCAGTTCGAGAATTCTTCTATTTTTTAACTGAATTTCAGAAGGCATCTAGGTATGTGTTTTTAAAGATAGATGTAACAAGATTTTATCTGTTTTATATATTATATAAAAGATTACATTCTTTCCTATATTTATTTTTCTTGATTGAAGAATGCTGACAACTGAGCCCCCCCGGGGCGGGCAATCAGTCATGTTTTTCCTTTAGTGGGGAACTTTTTGCATGCTCTGCTTTGTTGGGAATATATGGGAGGTCTCAAATACGGTGTGCTTTGGCCAAGTTTGAGGACTTAAGGGGAATATAGGGGGATGCCTTCTGTCTTGGGTCTATGGCCAATTGAAATCGCTTCCCTTGGACAGACAATAGAATATTGCGAGAGAGAAACAACACTTCAATTCTCAAAGCTGCCATTCCCAATAAATAAATGATAAAAATTGTCTTTTCCTGGATCTTGGTTCATTTTGTAATCATATTTCCTAAAACATTCATTGGCTAGTTTCCCATGAAACTTTCATCAGGGGCATTTGCATTCCTGCTTGCTTCCATGCTACTCTTGTAGACGAGCCATTTTTTGTGAGAAAGAACCTGTTGATCATGAGATATGCTTTTCATGCTCATTGATGGATGGCAACTTCTTGATTAATAGTAAACGGATTTTGATATGGGATTTTATATAGAACTTCTCTTTATCAAAACTTGGTAGGTTTATCCGATATAATGTGGATGGTGTTCTTCAATTTAGCGTCTATATGGATCAAGAGGGTTTAAGGCCATGTAAGAATGATTTTTAGTTTGAAGTATGCCCTTTTCCCTAATGGCAGGAAATGATGAATATTGAACCTTCTGAACAAATGTTATTGGATCGTATTGCTTCTATAGTTGGGTTTTCCTAGTTAGGTGCAGTCACTGGAAGGCCTTTGTTTGTGAAAATGTCCTTGTTTGTGGTTACTCTTACATTGATGTATTCAAGTGACGAGTCCACCACAGCTCTTTTGGCATAGTGGATCGTGAGGTGCTAATTTCAGTTGAACTTACCGTGTACATTTTCATGCAGGAATTTTGCCAAAAGACAGCTGACATGGTTTCGAAATGAACATATATACCACTGGCTTGATGCTTCTAGACGTCTGGTATATTTATTTGATTTTAGTTTATTTCCATTTTGCCTTTTACCATAACATAGGAGGCGCATGCTTTTCCTCTTAGAATCATGGGGCACACAGTAAACTCGTCAGGATAAGATCTTTCATCTTATTATCTCAGAGATTTCCAAAGTTGTTTATTGTCTTGAATGTTTGTTGTGGTTTTCTTCTGCATGTGTTCCCTTATCTGTCAAATAAGCTTTGTGGTTCATAATCTTGCTCTGGACAACTTATTGGCAGGACACCATTCTAGACTTTATCTACAGATCTTACCATGATAACACTGGAGCTGTCATTGTTCCTGAACACTTGAGAATGTCTAGAGATGCTTCTAACGGTCGAGAAGCTAATGAACTAAAGGCCTACCGCAGCAAAAATAGGTATTATATATATTTTTAAGAAGACGAAATGACGACAATATCCTTTTCCTTGCCTCTCATCTTTGACAGTCAATTTATTGCGTAGGCTTTTCTTGAATAAAGACGATTGCTCTCCTGTTCTGGAGTGGATAAGGAGAACTCAAGGCTGAATTTTGGGTTCTCTTGAAGTTGCCTCAATTTTGACATTACACAGAGAAACACAACAAATCTTTTCAGTTTGAGCAGAAAGGTCTGTCTTGAATCTTGATTGCTGCTACTTGAATGCATTTTTTTCCCTTTTGGGTTAGAAGTTGCATTGTGTTTCCTAATATAACATAAAGCAGCTAAGACTGTATATGGGCAGAGCAGGGCAGCGCTTGTTGGGCCATCAGGCCACTTGCACAACCCTATATAGCATACGAGAATATCTGGATTCCTATTTTAATTTGTAACCAGTGAATTACATTTTAAAGCAATATGCTTAAGAGACTCGTATATTTGTAAACTTGATCCAATTTCTTCTGTTTTCTTATTTTCTCTTCCTTTTTTCTTCCATAGGGACCTTGAAGAGCGGCAGAGGCAGCGCAGGGAAAATAGTGTATGCGTGTGTTTTCTTGGGTTTCATTTCCTTCCCTCGAAGAGTGAGCAAGAGACTACAAGGGAGAAAGGAATGTAAGGGAAACTTTTGTATGTAATTAGTTTAAATTTATTTTAATGCTACTGGTTTATGAATGAGAATATTCCATTTAACATGCTTGGGATCTTTTAATTATTTTTTAATAGGTTGGCCCAAAAAAATTCTCATACAAGGATATACTGGACTTTTTTTTTCTTTTTTCTTCTTGCTTCATCATAGAAATATGCTCATATTGAGACCTTTCGATTTGCCTTGATTAGATAATGAGGGGGCACCCTTCCTTTTTTTTTGGGGGGGGGGGGGTTAAATAATCAAATTATGAGAATGCAACTGAACAAAACTAAAACAGTCTTTCAAATTAGATCATGAGACCTATCGAAAATAAATTTGGGCAACTTTAACATATCTTTTTAATGGAAATCATTTGTTTTTCTTTCTTGCAAAAAAGGGGAAATCATTTTTTCTTTTCTTGAACAAAAAAAAAAGCTCCTTTCTCAAAAAAGAAATCGGAAAGGATAAGAAGATTCCACTATCCACCACCGCATAAACAAAGCTACACGGATTTCAACGGCTATTCATCTTTCTGATTTCATGGTTTAGTCAAACAAATAAACAGGTGAGATTTTTTTTTTTACAGGTATAAAAAAATTCAATTGAAATGATATGGCAATTGCGGGTTTGATAACGGATTTGTAAAGATTAAAAAGTTAATCAAGCTCTTTGTATTTAAGATGTTTATGTTGATGTTTCTAAGGTATCTCTTTAACCATTTGCAATAATTTCATATAAAAACTCTTATTTAATATTCTCTCTGTTCTTTATTATAAGAGACATTTGATGTTTATAGCATGTTCCCATACATAAGAAACATTTAAAAGTTGTTTCTATTTTTTTATATTGATTTTCTATTTTATTCCTATTTATTTTGTCTCCAACTCATATTCCCTCTCCCTCTCACTTCTTTTTTTTTAATAATTTAATTATTCTCTCTCACACTCTTTCTCCTTATTAATGTAGGCATTGTTGGAAAAAAACATTATACTTTTTACACATTAATTGTCCTCAATTAATTTTAACTGGTTTTTTTATCAACATAATTTGGTTATTTATCTTTTATAATAAGGAACGGAGGAAGTATATGTAATTAGCAAGAATAATTTTAAAAAGACATTTTAAAAATAAAGTGGCAATATATTTAATATGAAAATAAATTTTTTTAATTAATTCATATACTCAACATTGGAACTTTGAAGGAGTATTACAAGGCATTAATCACTCCTAATTAAATCCTTTTTTTTAGGGCCAAAGACACTACTAGTTAAATCCAATTTTCTAAATTAATAAAACGTGATAAAATGTCGTTTCAGATTTTTTTTTGAGGTATTTCTCCTGGACCGGAGCCGGGAAACGTTGCTGCCGCCAGCTCATGAGCCCTAATAAATAAATAATAAGTGGAGCAAGAGTCACTTCCTCGAGAACTCCTTCACTCTAACCTTGCACTGCAACATTCTCTCTCTCTAGCTTTCCGTTTGTTTCCTGAGAAAGTTCGGAGAGAAAATGATGAAGCCCTCGATGCTCAGATCCCTCCACTCTGCCCTTTCTAGGGGTTCTTCCCACCTTGGTCGTCGTAGCTATTCGTCCGAATCCGTTCCCGAGCGGAAGGTGGCTGTCCTCGGAGCCGCCGGTGGTATCGGTCAGCCCCTTTCTCTGTTGATGAAGCTAAATCCTCTTGTTTCGAGTCTATCCCTCTATGATATTGCCGGTACTCCCGGGGTCGCTGCTGATGTCAGCCATATCAACACCAGATCTGAGGTACACTATCCTCTGGGGCTTACATCTTTATGGGCAGTTATTAAAAAAAAATCAAGCTTTGATTTAATGGATTCTTCAAATGTTTTTGTGCAATTATATAAGGTCTTTTATGTGTTCGAATTTTAGGTGGCTGGATACCAAGGTGAAGAAGAGCTTGGGAAAGCTTTGGAGGGATCGGATGTTGTTATAATCCCTGCTGGTGTGCCCAGAAAACCCGGCATGACGCGTGATGATCTGTTCAACATTAATGCGGGCATTGTCAAATCACTTTGCTCTGCTATTTCTAAATACTGCCCCAACGTGAGCGTTGATTTTCTTGAACTGCTTTTGATGCTTTTCTTGTATACTTATCGATAATTGTTGCATTCTACTGTCAATATTATTTCTTTTTGAAATTTCACCTGGGGCAAACTATATTTGGTCCATAGAGTGAATGAGAATCTGAGTGTGATCCTTATCGGTTATGAAGCTATGAATGACGTGAACGTCTGTGTTGAAGATATGGACTTTTGATTTGCGGCTTTCATTTAATGCACAGCAGTTTGTTACCTACACATCAAATTTTTAAGTTGTGAAAAATGTTAATAATTTGCTCTGAAGATTAGACATTTCACTCAAATGGAAATTTAGTTTTGAGAATTTGAGATGTTATTATAAGCGTGCAATTTGAATCATTTGACTTTAAAATTATGTAACTGCTTAATTTGATGTTGAATTTCTGTGCATGCAATCAGGCCCTTGTTAACATGATTAGCAATCCTGTCAACTCCACCGTTCCCATTGCTGCTGAAGTTTTCAAAAAGGCTGGGACATACGACGAAAAGAGGTTGTTTGGTGTTACCACCCTTGATGTTGTTAGGGCCAAAACTTTCTATGCTGGGAAGGCCAAAGTTCCAGTCGCTGGTATGTTGACACTGGGGAACTTATTACTTCTTATATTTTGTTTGGTGCCACTATTGTTATATTCTGACAAAGACAGAATTTGCAAAACTTGGTCAGAGAATTTTGAAGTCAAATTTATATGTTCAAGGTTTGCAAAGAGTGACAACTCATCTCAAGAAGAGAGTCTGGAGATTGCCTTCCTTTCTTTGGGCTTTTTTTTGTTTTTGTTTTGGGGGGGGGGTGTGTTGGATTAGACGAAGGGGATTTTAAGGGTTAAGTTGCTGTCTTCCTGAGCTTTATGATTTGAACTCTGAAAGTCAAATAGTGATTGAGATGTTCTTCTATTTTCCAAGAGTTAAAATTGTATTAATGGTTCTTAACCATTGATTTGGAATTGTGCTGCAGATGTCAATGTGCCTGTTGTAGGTGGCCATGCAGGCATTACTATTCTTCCATTATTTTCTCAAGTACATCCTTTCTCTTTTAACTCAGTTTACTAGCTTTGACTGTTTACATCTAGGTAGATTGTCTACCTTGTATGATCTTGCTAACATTCTAACTCCATTCACTTTTATAGGCAACACCTAAGGCCAATCTGGGTGATGATGACATTAAGGCTCTTACAAAGCGAACACAGGATGGAGGAACAGAAGTTGTGGAAGCTAAGGCTGGAAAGGGTTCTGCAACTTTGTCAATGGCGTAAGTGTGGGACTAACCCTTCAATTCACATATTGACAGTATATTTTATTTTGTTACTTGGGAAGACAGTTATTTAGTGTCGTGCCAATGTTCTCTAGTGTTAGAAGTTCATGTACCTTGAGATCCCCGACTGATTCTTTTGCAATTCTTGCAGTTATGCTGGAGCCCTTTTTGCTGATGCTTGCCTCAAGGGTCTTAATGGAGTCCCAGATGTAGTTGAATGCTCATTTGTGCAATCCAGTGTCACTGAACTTCCTTTCTTTGCTTCCAAGGTCATTGGACTGTAACACCTTTTCTGCCCCTTTATTTTCTATTTTTGTTTTTGTTTTGTAATTTCACTGTTCTAATACTTGAAGTTCATGCTATTGATTATACACGGACATGGTCCTCTTACCATTTGTTGAAAATGCTGACCTTGGTTGGTACGCTTTGTTATTGTTATTGATAAACATGTTGAAATCTTTGCAGGTGAGACTTGGGAAGAATGGTGTGGAGGAAGTCATGGGTTTGGGTCCGCTTTCAGATTATGAAAAGCAAGGGCTTGAAAGTTTATTGCCTGAACTGAAGGCATCTATTGAGAAGGGAATCAAGTTTGCCAACCAGTGAGCTTCAATGCGGAAATCAAATTTTGTAATTCCAGGACCATTCTTGTGTGTTGCTGGCAGTTGTGGCAGCTTTGTTTTATTTAGAGTAGGTATACACCTTGAGTAATAATGATTTCTAGGAGAGCAGTTTGTTACTCAAGTTATCGATCATAAAACCAGTTTAGGCTGGCCATTCTTAAAGACTGGATTGGTCCACATTTGCTTCATGTACGATTTCATATAATGCAATTGCGGGGTATCATACCCGTTTCTGTCATGTTTCTTTTTTTTTTTTTTTGTATTAAGCGTTGTTGGGGAAAGATGATTTTTCCATCCTATGCAGAGCCCTACCGTCACGTGCCAGGTACCACCATGTGTTCTCGTCTCGGCACTATAGCTACCGCTATTACAATGAGAACAGCCACTATCCCCATTGCACGTTATGACATTACACTGCTACCTCATTTGATTTTTCCGTTCTATGCAGAGAATGCGTTGTTAACTTGTAATATTTTATTATACTTCTGACCCTAAATATAAGAGGAGTTAATTTATAGTACAAATTGTATTCCAAACTATCTTTTATATTTAAGACTATAGGTAGAATGTTAAAACTAAAAGTCAATCACACTTCTACATCTACTGTCTATTGAGATGAATCTGAGCTCTCAGTTTGATTGCGAGACTGAGCAACAGCACACATAAAAGATCCGAGGCCCTTGATCAGTGTGATATGTGTCCATAACTAGGTTCACAACTTGCAAAACTGAGTCTAGGCTTTGACTCAAAACTACTTTTGACACTATGGCACGCAAACCAAACTTGGACTGACCTCCAAAAGCCACTAGCACGTGAAAGCATTAACGCCTGGGCACAAGAATGATGAACTAAATGGGGCTGAGTGATAATTGCTACATCCCGCGCACAATCTTTTACTGTGATGGGATTTCCAAACTTTGCTCTTGAAACTGCTGGTATGAAAGTCCAGTGAGAAGCCAAAAGTCCTTTGATATGATTAAGAAAATTTTGCCATATTCGGAGGATTCTGGATAGCATAATATTGATTGAACATTCAGGCTTGGAGGCCAGGTAATATGAAAACTGAGTATGAATTATAGTTGCTAGAGACTAACAAAAGGAGCTAACTTCTGAGCGAACAACAACACTATTAGTCTATTACGCCCTATGACGAGGTAGCAACAATATTCATCTATAAGGAAACATATTGCCCAAAATACGCACGCATGCATTTTCATCATCTATGTTTTGTAATTTGTTAGAGATTATTTAGGAATACATTGAATGAACAATTTATAAAAACAGTACGGCACAGCACTATATGTTGGATTTTAGAGACACTGGAGGCAACAATTAGAGCTAGGCTTACGTATTGCAGAAGAAGGGCATGGCTTGCCAGGAATATGCAAAGCTAGTCTTCAGTGCAGCCAAAATGATTTCAGGTCGTTGCATTGGAACATTTTAGGTGAAAAGATTGAGTCTGATCAGATATGAACTGGATCAGAACAATGATTCTTAGACACAGCCATTTCTTAGCATCAAAGTCGACCCGGTTATACCGACAAAAGTGTGGACAAATGCTTTGAAATTCAAATCAAGAGCTCAATCACTGAATTTGTTTTTGGAGCTGCTTAAGTCACCATGCTAATCATTATTTAAAGGGAAAGGATAGAACAGATAAACCTTATGCTCAATTATCTGCATAATCTTGGGCTTTAAGAGAATTGTACCGTGCCTGTAACCTCATCTGCGGCAATCTTTACCTCAGTGTAGGAAATTAATCCTTATTTCTAGAACTTGCGACAGAATTTTAATAAGGTTTAAAGAAGACAATCCTTACCTGGACTATATAACCTTGACTTAAGCAATGTGATTTGCTTAAATTTGGGGATGTTTGGATAGAAACAAAATCATAGTTTTAAAAGTACTTTTATGGTATACGAATTAAACATGTGGAAGAGTTTGCCTCGATTTGTTAAAAAGGGCCTCTGATTAAGCCTCTCACAGTTATTCTCGGAATATTTGCAACAAGGTTAGGAGAAATACTATCCTAGTTTTTCTCCAAGTACATAAGCAGTCAAGGTTTATGTGAATTAAGTGTATGCTTGGTTTTAACTTGGAAAAAAGATCATAATTTTGGTGGTTTCTGACGTGAAACCGAACTCTAAGCTACATTCTGAGTTAAAGGTAGACCAAAGAAGCCATCAAGGCCACATGGGCCACTGGCATGCACTACGTGTGTATTGACCACTTCAATTTATTTATGAAAGATGGCTAACCATTAAATAATAGAGTAATTAAAGTGCTGATCATACATTTCAAAGATAACTATCGCTTCTGCTTTCAAGAAAAAGCATTAAGGCACTAAGAAGGAAATGAAGGGAAAAATAAAAAAAGTAAAAGGATTAAGGGAATATAAAAACAAGACATATATATTTATATATATAGAGAGAGAGAGAGAGTGTGAGACATAAGCAAAAGTTGCAAAAGCACAATAACTTTATTCATTCAGACCTGGAAGTGTGACAAGCCAGAAATGTAATGAAAATGATAATGACAATAAGCTTCACACGAGAAACACCCCTCCTTCTCGTTTCTCAGCTCTGCTGCACTTATTCTCTTAGAAGTGGGGAAGTTTTATTGCATTGTGAGGCTAGTGATGCTGAGAATCAGGCCCAGCAGGTGAAACTCTCTCCAACTTTCCATTTTGACCTAGCATTGACCTCTTTTGAAGGCCAGACTCACTTTTCCTCAAATTTTTGGTCACCTCACGTAACAGAGATTCACTGTCAATCTTTCTGTCTCCTTTGGTTGAGAAAGACAGAGGCAGCAGTCTTGCCTCTGAACTCACCACAACCAATGACACAAAAACAATGATGCAGAGAACAAACACGAACAACCTTGAATTCCTCGAAGCAGCCATTGTGTCTTACAGAAGTAATATCTCTAAATAACTCAACTATATCTTTGATGAGTACAAGTTGCGCGGAGCAATAACGAAGCTAGCCTATATATAGAGAATTCGGAGGAGCTTCAGATTTTGAATTTACAATTGGCATAATTGAAGATGGAGCAAGAAGAGAACAAGAATCCAAGGCAGCCATTGTCGTATCTCTTCATGTGGGTTAAGACTTTTTATGTCACAAAACACAAAGTCTGACAATGTTCTTATCCTCATTGGACTTTCTGCTCATTTTCCTGCTTTATTTCCTCTTTCTCTCTGAGGATCGATAGCCTGAGCATACAAAATGAATTCATCCTAGGTTGTCGTTTTTGCCTCCAATAAACATATTTTAGTTCCAGGATTATGCAAAGAAATAGAGCCAAGACGAAATAACCTTTACAACTTTATGAGGCCTGACGATATCCTTTTGTATTTACGTGAAGGCATGAGAGCTATTATGCTTTCTCCACACCCTTATGAGTCATGCCCACGCTTCAAAGTTGAAATCCTTCTGCGTATAACCAAATTGTTCTTTGGCTTAAATGCCATCTTTTCCATGCACGCGTAGCTCATTTCAGTTTCTTTCTTTCATGACATTGTTTGGGCAAAAAAAAAAAAATCTTTTTTGAAAAAAAATTATCTTTTATTGTCAACTAAGCTGATTCTGTCTATCTCAGGATATTTAATGGAGGATATGAAGTGTTAAATTAGTAAACTATGGCCGGTATTCGGTTGTTAATCTGTTATGCGTCCCTTGGGTTTCATTACTAGCAAGACACTTGCGATGCGGCTAAATGATAATACTTTGTTTAGATCCTCAACTTCCATAGCATTTCCTACAATTTGTTTAGATATATTGATATTGATGATATTTTGTGATCAGAATTGATGTGGGCAAGAAAAAAGTGATCAAACTCAATTGATTTGTAGATTCCACACCACTCACTTTTTTTCCCCCCAAATATTGAGAGAGATCCAAGGTTTCACATCACTTTATTTTCTTTTATTCTATATTTTTCAATCAAGTCCTTTTGATTAGACTAAAATAACAATACAAAGGATTGAACCTTTGAACAAACTCATCAGCAATTAGATTGGGGTCTCTAAAATCCTTAATTAATCAGTATTCATCTCTCTCTTTTCACCTCGTTGTTTAGATAACCTAAAGAGAATTAAGATCTGAAAAGAACCAAAACAAAAGGTTTCTTACAAATATTGTATCATATCTTGATTTTTATATAAAAGTAAAAAACAACATGACATGTATATAGAATATAAATTCGTTTATGATAAGCACGTATTGTGGTTTCCAATGTTTTTTATATTCTACATGTTCTCAGCTAAAATGTTGTTTGAAAAATCATAATTTCTCCAACTTCAACTTATCAAACCTCTAAAATGCTGTGGATCAGGCTCTCAATTGGAAGATCATCATGACAATGAAAGAAGAAAGAAAAAGTACCTTCAATTATATTTATATATATATACTCCTCCAGTCTTTAATATAGGATCTAATTGTTGAATTGATTTTGGTCCTAAATATAAAATCTATTTCTTATATTTATCAATTTTTTTCTAAATTACCCCTATAGATACTCCATCTACCATAATGAACTAAAAGATGGAGGAAGAACATTAAGAAACATGATTATGGTGTTTTAAGAAAAATATGTTATATTTTTTATAATTAGTTAACTTACCTCATTTCATTAATCTAATCAAATTAGTTAAATAGATCTTAATCTTATATAAAAGCCCGGTTAAGTTCCCAGTGACCTTAAGCACAATTATAATGATGGTGAGTAGTACAAGGCTAAGAAATTCGATATCTTTTATAGTACCACTAATATAAATATATATATATATATATATATATATAACCAAATTATTAGTGGTATGATTTTTGAAATGCAGGTTGGTACTATATAATGATAAACTATTGTAAAGTTACTCCTATATATCTTAAAATATTCAAATATATAGTGATCCACTACGCTTAAATTATATTAATTACCATCCATTTGATTTCCTTGTATGTCAACCTCTTTCTTTGACTATATAAGGGGTGTTTGGTTACAGGCAAAAACACTTCTGTAAAGTATTTTTACGCAAATTGATATAATACTCCTATCATATACTTATTTTATACTCCCTCCGTTCCTTATTATAAGAGACAAATAACCGAAGTACGTTGATCAAAAAAACAGTTAAAGTTAGTTAAGAACAATTAATGTATAAAAAGTATAATTTTTTTTCCAAAAATGCCCTCGTTAATAAGGAGAGAGAGCATGAGAGAACAATTAAATTATTAAAAGAAAAAGAAGTGGAAGGGAGAGAGAGTGTGAGTTGGAGATAATAAATATGGGTAAAATAGTAAATCAACACAAAAAAGCAGAGACAACTTGTAAGTGTCTCTTATATATAGGAACATGGCATAAGCATCAAGTGTCTCTTATAATAAGGAACGGAGGGAGTATACCGTAAAATCATTTTTAAGATTATGGTTTGGGTTTCACCCAAACACCGTATGTCTCAAACTCCTTAATTGCTAGTTGACTTCACAATATTTATCACGATGCACTTAACAATCCATTTATGTTTCAAAACTCATCATCATTAAAAACTGATTAAATCAATATTTTTTTCATTCAAATGAGTTCTGGTGAATATTCTTGAGAGAAATATCCTTTTTTCTAGTTTTATATAGTATTTGGATCTGATTCTAACCAGATACTTTAATTTTTTAAGTTCATACTGATTGATATCAGAGTCCAGTGATAAGTAGTCAAGAGTTATAACAAGATGAATATTTTAACTGATGAAAGACATGTTTGCTTTCCAAGAAAAAACAAATTGATGATTAAAAAAATCGAAGTGGCAAGAAATATTCAAATATTTATAGAGTAAAGTAATACTAACTATTTAAATAAGATCTTAAAAATGTTGAACAATAGCTCATCAAAATTAAATAATTATTAATTATTTTATCTTATATATGAATTAAAGGGTATACTAAATGACAGATGAGAGTTGTTTTCTCCACTACTAATATAATATTGCCATAATTATAACATCTAATAATAATAATAATAATAATAATAATAAGAAGAAGAAGAAGATTATATCATGATTATAGCATCCTTGTTTATATCATAATATGAATGGCTAAGAACAAGATTAACACTTGAAACTTAAGCTTTGACGACCTGAAACTTGCTTATAGATGCTTCTTAGTTTGTAAATGTGTGCCTATATGAGTATATATAATCATAAAAACACAACTTTTTAGCCAATAAATCATACGGGCATACTTATTTCTCGAGAAAGGGAGATTAATGGTGATGAGCATTTGGGCCTCCTGGGCTCAGGCGGTTGGGCTTATAATTCGGCCCAAGTAATTGGCGCCTCCATGCAGTCTCGTTCATCACCTGTTTGGCTCTCTCCACAAATGCCTGGTTTCCACTATCCCCCTCGGGGATTGGAGAAGGAAGATCACGACCCTGGCACAAGCAAGCAAATGAAAAGACAAACAGAACCAATAAGAACACTCCCCATTTCCCAGACTTCGCCACGAACGACATCGTTCTTGAGCTATTAAAAGTTAAAAAAACTTGCTAATGTGTATTTCGGGCCTGAGAGAGAAAGAGAGGGACTTTGTCTTATGGTTAGGTTGGCTATATATATATATATATGGATTGTGTAAACTTAGCATATTTAATGATGAAGTCAAAGAATCAATCATCGTATAGTTCACTCAGAAAGTGGCATAGAGTATTAAAAAAAATAATATTTTTGGAAAAGGAACTTTGACTTTGGGTTAGTCACAAGTAAAATCATAGGAAGTTTTGAAATGAGAGAAAAGAACGAAGGGGGAGACCAACGTGGCATAGAGTATTTTGCCGACGATATTTAGGTGTACTTTTAAAAGTTTATAGATCCTTAAATCTCAGAACTTCAACTCGGCTTAGCAATTGGCCATGAATATTTGGCAGGAGCTTGCATGTGAAGAAAAGAATATGCATTGAATCTTCAATAACCCTTTTCTTTCATAAATGTCAACAGATTATTTTTCTTGTATCTTTCTGAACAACATCTCTGCTGCCGCCTGATTTCCGTAGCAGTAAGCAAATTGTATCTGGTATGTCATTAATCATTAATCTTTTTTAGTGAAATTTTTAAATTGAAAAGTTGATCTTTGAAGTCTTTATGTGGCTTCTGATATAAAGTGGCCCCGTTACTTTTTGTCAATTTGCTGAATGTATTATGAGTCAGATTTTGGTGGGCTAAGCCTAATCGTAATCGGCAAAACCAAGAGCTAAAATGAACCTCACTTTTGTATCCAAAAGAGATCTTCTCAATGATTAATTCTTGCCACGTTTTTCATGCTTCATGTGTGTAAAGAGGTTTCTTGTCATTTTGGATTTAGATTCTCCCAAACTAGGTTTCCTTTCACACGTTAAAACAAAGGTGGCTCTAATTCAATATGTTCATAAAAAGAAGTCATAAAAAATTATACTGTGTATAAATCATGAGTAATGACGGCAAAAGAAAAATATAAACCATGAATAATACGGTTGAAAAGCCTTTCCTTCATGTGTATTTGATATAGAACAGTGCATTTTTAGGGAAAAATTCGGAATCTCTTCAGCAACTGTTAAATACTAGAGATAATCTTAACAAGAAATTTGAAATTATTAAATCTTAAATAAGTAATTTCTATAAAAATGTATTGTTATTTGCAAGCCCAATATTGTGAAAAACTTATTAAAGCGTTGTTAACAAACCCTATTTGAGATTTAGTAATTTTTAGCTTCTTTCTATGAGATTTTTCCTGAATATTCTTTTTTATTTCAAATTGGTTTGGGCCAAGTTGCTGCAAAGCGGAACCCAACTTTTCTTGCCTATAGGCCCAGATGTGAAACTAAGCCCAGTGCCCAATGATGTTTTTTGCGCAGGAAGACGTCAGCCCAGATACAAAATGATTATGAATAAAAGTGGGATCTTAAGAAAGAAACTAATTTTTAATAATATGATAAATCAAAGTTTGAGTTCTCATTATGAGAGTTTCATATTTATGGAATGCGATTCACTTTCAAAATGTCTTGCTGGTGAAATGCTAAGCTCGTGGAACTCAAATTCTCGTGCTAAAGAGTATAGGTCTTTGAATCCTCTTCAATACATAATATTGATTAGCTCATATTTATAGCACGTGACAATCCTTCAAATATGATTGTTTTTAATAAAATAATATTGTCATGGTTATGTAATAATTTATCCCAATTAATAATCACGAAGATTTTGTTAAGAATAAGTCAGATTAGTGCCTTTCACGGAACACATACCACATTTAAAGCATTTCGTTCCAATATGTATTTCATGAATGTGAAAAAGGCTTCGCCTTTATGTCTTTGCTTGGTTTACGAAGTATGTGAGATAAGAGCCCCTTGCTAATTCAAATGCGAGAAATAAAAACTCTTTGTTGGGAAAGTACAATTTGACCAATACGAAACTTTATTAGTTCAAAAACATCGTAGAAAGTAACAAAAGTGCCTAATTCAATAGGATTAAATTCAAAGTGTAATTATTTTCAACGGTTAAAGAATATGACATTAAGGTCTTTCAATTTCTTTAATTGCCTCCAAAATTTAATAATCTTCCGATCTTAAATATAAGATACATTTTATAATGTGATTTGGCAGGAGATAGGCTTACGTATTGCACAAGAAGGGCATGGCTTGCCAGGAATATGCAAAGCTAGTCTTCACAGCAACCAATGATTTCAGGTCTTTGCATTGGAACATTTTAGGTGAAAAGATTGGGTCTGATCAGATATGAACTGGATCAGAACAATGATTCTTAGACACAGCCATTTCTTAGCATCAAAGTCGACCCGGTTATACCGACAAAAGTGTGGACAAATGCTTTGAAATTGGAATCAAGATCTCAATCACTGAATTTGTTGTTGGAGCTGCTTAAGTCACCATGCTAATCATTATTTAAAGGGAAAGATAGAACAGACAAACCTTATGCTCAATTATCTGCATAATCTTGGGCTTTAAGAGAATTGTACCATACCTGTAACCTCATCTGCGGCAATCTTTACCTCTGTATAGGAAATTAATCCTTATTTCTAGAACTTGCGACAGAATTTTAATAAGGTTTAAAGAAAACAATCCTTAAGTGGACTATATAACCTTGACTTCAGCAATGTGATTTGCTTAAATCTGATTAAGCCTCTCACAGTTATTCCCGGAATAACAAGGTTAGGAGAACTACTATCCTAGTTTTTCTCCAAGTACATAAGCAGTCGAGGTTTATGTGAATTAAGTGTATGCTTGGTTTTAACTTGGAAAAAAAAATCATGATTTTGGTGGTTTCTGACATGAAACCGAACTCTAAGCTACATTTTGAGTTAAGGGTAGGCAAAAGAAGCCATCAAGGCCACATGGGCCATTGGCATGCACTATGTGTGTATTGACCACTTCAATTTATTTATGAAAGATGGCTAACCATTAAATAATAGAGTAATTAAGGTGCTGATCTTACATTTCAAAGATAACTATCGATTCTGCTTTGGAGAAAAAGCATTAAGGGCACTAAGCAGGAAATGAAGGGAAAAATAAAAAAGAAAAGGATTAAGGGAATATAAAAACAAGACATATATATATATAGAGAGAGAGAGAGTGAGACAGAAGCAAAAGTTGCAACAGCACAATGACTTTATTCTTTCAGACCTGGAAGTGTGACAAACCAGAAATGTAATGAAAATGATGACGACAATAAGTTTCACACCAGAAACACTCCTTCTCGTTTCTCAGCTCTGCTGCACTTAATCTCTTAGAAGTGGGCAAGTTTTATTGCATTGTGTGAGGGTAGTGATGCTGAGAATCAGGCCCTGCAGGTGAAACTCTCTCCAACCTCCCATTTTGACTTAGCATTGACCTCTTTTGAAGGTCAGACTCACTTTTCCTCAAATTTTTTGTGACCTCACGTAACAGAGATTCACTGTCAATCTTTTTGACCCTTTTGGTTGAGAAAGACAGAGGCAGCAGTCTTGCCTCTGAACTCACCACAACCAATGACACAAAAACAATGATGCAGAGAACAGACACGAACAACCTTGAATTCCTCGAAGCAGCCATTGTGTCTTACAGAAGTAATATCTCTAAATAACTCAACTATATCTTTGATGAGTACAAGTTGCGCGGAGCAATAACGAAGCTAGCCTATATATAGAGAATTCGGAGGAGCTTCAGATTTTGAATTTACAATTGGCATAATTGAAGATGGAGCAAGAAGAGAACAAGAATCCAAGGCAGCCATTGTCGTATCTCTTCATGTGGGTTAAGACTTTTTATGTCACAAAACACAAAGTCTGACAATGTTCTTATCCTCATTGGACTTTCTGCTCATTTTCCTGCTTTATTTCCTCTTTCTCTCTGAGGATCGATAGCCTGAGCAAAAAAAAATGAATTCATCCTAGGTTGTCGTTTTTGCCTCCAATAAACATATTTTAGTTCCAGGATTATGCAAAGAAATAGAGCCAAGACGAAATAACCTTTACAACTTTATGAGGCCTGACGATATCCTTTTGTATTTACGTGAAGGCATGAGAGCTATTATGCTTTCTCCACAACCTTATGAGTCATGCCCACGCTTCAAAGTTGAAATCCTTCTGCGTATAACCAACTTGTTCTTTGGCTTAAATGCCATCTTTTCCATGTACGCGTAGCTCATTTCACTTTCTTTCTTTCATGACATTGTTTTGGGTTTTTTTTTTTTTTTGCAAAAAATATTATCTTTTATTGTCAACTAAGCTGATTTTGTTTATCTCAGGATATTTAATGGAGGATATGAAGTGTTAAATTAGTAAAATATGGCCGGTATTCGGTTGTTAATCTGTTGTGCGTCCCTTGGGTTTCATTACTAGCAAGACACTTGCGATGCGGCTAAATGATAATACTTTGTTTAGATCCTCAACTTCTATAGCATTTCCTACAATTTGTCTAGATATATTGATATTGATGATATTTTGTGATCAGAATTGATGTGGGGAAGAAAAAAGTGATCAAACTCACAATTGATTTGTAGTTTCACATCACTTTATTTTCTTTTGTTCTATATTTTTCAATCAAGTCCTTCTGATTAGACTAAAATAACAATACGAAGGATTGAACCTTTGAACAAACTCATCAGCAATTAAACTAGGGTCTCTAAAATCCTTAATTAATCAGTATTCATCTCTCTCTTTTCACCTCGCTGTTTAGATAACCTAAAGAGAGTTAAGATCTGAAAAGAACCAAAACAAAAGGTTTCTTACAAATATTGTATCATATCTTGATTTTTATATAAAAGTTAAAAGCAACATGACATGTATATAGAATATAAATTCGTTTATGATAAGCGCGTATTGTGGTTTCCAATGTTTTTTATATTCTACATATTCTCAACTAAAATGTTGTTTAAAAAATCATAATTTCTCCTACTTCAACTTATCAAACCTCTGAAATGCTGTGGATCAGGCTCTCAATTGGGAGATCATCATGACAATCAATGAAGAAAGAAAAAGTACCTTCAATTATATTTATATATATACTCCTCCGGTCTTTAATATAAGATCTAATTATTGAGTTGATTTTCGTCCTAAATATAAAATCTCTTTCTTATATTTATCAATTTTTCTAAATTATCCCTATAGATACTCTATCTACCATAATGAACTAAAAGAGGGAGGAAGAACATTAAGAAAGATGATTATGGTGTTTTAAGAAAAATATGTTATATTTTTATAATTAACTAATCTTAATCTAATTAAATTAGTTAAATAGATCTTAATTTTATATAAAAGCCCGGTTAAGTTCTCAGTGACCTTAAGCACAATTATAATGATGGTGAGTAGCACAAGGCTAAGAAATTCGATATATTTTATAGTACCACTAATATATATATATATATATATATATAACCAAATTATTAGTGGAATGATTTTTGAAATGCAGGTTGGTACTATATAATTATAAACTATTGTAAAGTTACTCCTATATATCTTAAAATATTCAAATATATAGTGATCCACTACGCTTAAATTATATTAATTACCATCCATTTGATTTCCTTGGATGTCAACCTCTTTCTTTGACTATATAAGGGGTGTTTGGTTATAGGCAAAAGCATTTTTGAAAAGTATTTTTACGCAAATCGATATAAAACTCCTATCACATACTTATTTTATATACCATAAAATCACTTTTAAGATTATGATTTGGGTTTCACCCAAACACTCTCTATCTCAAACTCCTTAATTACTAGTTGAATTCACAATATTTATCACGATGCACTTAACAATCCATTTATATTTCAAAACTCATCATCATTATAAACTGATTAAATCAATATTTTTTTTTATTCAAATGAGTTCTGGTGAATATTCTCGAGAGAAATGTCCTTTTTCTAGTTTTATATAGTATTTGGATTTGATTCTAACCAGGTACTTTAATTTTTTAAGTTCATACTGATTGATATTAGAGTCCAGTGACAAGTAGTTGAGAGGTATAACAAGTTAAATATTTTAACTGATGAAAGAGATGTTAGCTTTTCAAGAAAAAACAAATTGATGATTAAAAAAATCGAAGTGGCAAGAAATATTCAAATATTTATAAAGTAAAGTGATACTAACTATTTAAATAAGATCTTAAAAATGTTGAACAATAATTCTCTGTAGCGTTTAAAGGCTCATCAAAATTAAACAATTATTAATTATTTTATCTTATATATGAATTAAAGCGCATGCTAAGTGACAAATGAGAGTTGTTTTCTCCACTAGTAATATAATATTGCCATAATTATGACATCTAATAATAATAACAACAACAAGAACTAAACAAAGAGAAGTATCCTTGTTTATATCATAATATGAACGGCTAAGAACAAGATTAACACTTGAAACTTAAGCTTTGACGACCTGAAACTTGCTTATAGATGCTTCTTAGTTTGTATATGTGTGCCTATATGAGTATATATAATCATTAAACACAACTTTTTAGCCAATAAATCATATAGGCATACTTATTTCTCAAGAAGGGGAGACTAATGGTGGTGAGCATTTGGGCCTCCTGGGCTGAGACGGTTGGGCTTGTAATGCGGCCCAAGTAATTGGCGCCTCCGTGCAATCTCGTTCATCACCTGTTTGGCTCTCCCCACAAATGCCTGGTTTCCACTATCCCCCTTCGGGATTGGAGAAGGAAGATCACGACCCCGGCACAAGAAAGCAAATGAAAAGAGAAACAGAACCAATAAGAACACTCTCCATTTCCCAAACTTCGTCACGAACGACATCGTTCTTGAGCTATTAAAAGTTTAAAACTTGCTAGTGTGTATTTCAGACTGGTGAGAGAAAGAGAGGGACTTTGTTTTATGGTTGGGTTGGCTATATATATATATATATATGGATGTGCAAACTTAGCAAATTTAATGATGAGGTCAAAGAATCAATCATCGTATAGATCATTCAGAAGGTGGTATAGAGTATAAAAAAATGATCTTTTTGGAAAAGGAACTTTCACTTTGGGTTAGTCACGAGTAAAATCATAGGAAGTTTTGACATGAGAGAAAAGAATGAAGGGGGAGACCAACGTGGGTGGAGCATTTTGCCGACGATATTGATATTTAGGTGTACTTTTAAAAGTTTATAAACCCTCAAATCTCAGAACTTCAACTCAGCTTAGCAATTGGCTGTGAATATTTGGCAGGAGCTTGCATTTGAAGAAAAGAATATACATTGAATCTTCAGTAACCCTTTTCTTTCATAAATGTCAACAGATTATTTTTCTTTTATCTTTCTGGACAACATCTCTGCGGCGGCCTAATTTCCATAGCAGTAAGCAAATTGTATCAAAGGCTTTCATGAATCAGCTCAGAAGTGGAAGTTACATTGTCACAAAATTGAGTGATATTATTTGACGCATGAACCCAAACAGGTAAATTTTCTGATGAGCCCGAGTTACGGGTAACTTACTCACCCTTAAAAGTAAGTACCTATTATTAGTTTTTTTGTGTGTTTAGTTTTTATTATGGTACTCCTCCGGTCCTTAATATAGGACCCAATTCTTGAGTTGGTTTTGGTCCTAAATATAAAACTCATTATCATATTTATTATTTTCTCTAAATTACCCCTATGGATCCTCTCTTAACCATAATCAAATAGAAGAGGGAGGTGGGATATTAAGAAAGATGATTATGGTGTTTTAGGAAAAATATGTCACTTTTCTTATAATTAACTAACTTACCTAACTTCCTTAATCTAATCAAATTAGTTAAATGGGTCTTATATTAAGGACCGGAGGAGTATTAAAATCCAATTTGATGCTAGTTAGACTAATGAATCGGTGATTCAAATCAGGATTTTTATAACATTAGTGATGATCTTTGTTAAAACCAAATTTCAAATTAAGTCTGTTACATGATTTATACTCTCTTGCCACGCCCTATGGCATCTGGTATGTCATTATTCATTAATCTTTTTTAGTGAAATTTTTAAATTGAAAAGTTGATCTTTGAAGTCTTTATGTGGCTTCTGATATAAAGTGGCCCCGTTACTTTTTGTCAATTTGCTGAATGTATTATGAGTCAGATTTTGGTGGGCTAAGCCTAATCGTAATCGGCAAAACCAAGAGCTAAAATGAACCTCACTTTTGTGTCCAAAAGAGATCTTCTCAATGATTAATTTTTGCCACGTTTTTCATGCTTCATGTGTGTAAAGAGGTTTCTTGTCATTTTGGATTTAGATTCTCCCAAACTAAGTTTCCCTTCACACGTCAAAATAAAGGCGGCTCTAATTCCATATGTTCATAAAAAGAAGTCATAAAAAATTATACCGTGTATAAATCATGGATAATGATGGCAAAAGAAAAATGTAAACCATGAATAATACAGTTGAAAAGCCTTACCTTCATGTGTATTTGGCATAGAACAGTACATTTTTAGGGAGAAATTCTAAATCTCTTCAGCAACTATCAAATAACAGGGAGAATCTTAAAAGAAGTTTGAAATTATTAAATCTTAAATAAGACTGTATTGTTATTTGCAAGCCTAGTATTATGAAAAACTTATTAAAGTGTTGTTAACAAACCTGATTTGAGATTTAGTAATTTTTAGCATCTTTTTATAAGATTTTCCCTGAATATTATGGGGGCAAGCAACTGAGATAAGAGTTGGACAAAAAATATGATGATATTTTTTTTAGAGGAAATCGCAAAAAAAAAAAAACCATGAAATTTGAAAAACACAGATAAAGACCCGTGACAACCTTACTATAGGTTTTGACAACTTCATGACATATTATTATTATAAAAAACTATAGTGAAGTTGTCACAGATTTTTATATGTATTTTTCAAATTCCAGAATCTTTAATTATGATTATTATTATTATTTTTTAAATTGGTTTTGGGCAAGTTGCTGCAAAGCAGAACCCAACTTTTCTTTCTTATAGGCCCAGATGTGAAACTAAGCCCAGTGCCCAATGATGTTTTTTGCGCAGGAAGATGTCAGCCCAGCTACAAAATGATTATGAATAAAAGTGGGATCTAAAACTAATTTTTTATAATATGGTAAATCAAAGTTTGAGTTCTCATTATGAGAGTTTCATATTTATGGAATGCGATTCACTTTCAAAATGTCTTGCTGGTGAAATGCTAAGCTCGTGGAACTCAAATTCTCGTGCTAAAGAGTATGGGTCTTTGAATCCTCTTCAATACATAATATTGTTTAGCTCATATTTATAGTACGTGACAATCCTTCAAATATGATTGTTTTTAATAAAATAATATTGCCATGGTTATGTAATAATTTATCCCAATTAATAATCACGAAGATTTTGTTAAGAATAAGTCAGATTAGTGCCTTTCGTGGAACACATACCACATTTAAAGCATTTCGTTCCAATATGTATTTCATGAATGTGAAAAAGGCTTCGCCTTTATGCCTTTGCTTGGTTTACTGAGTATGTGAGATAAGAGCCCCTTGCTAATTCAAATGCGAGAAATAAAAACTCTTTGTTGGGAAAGTACAATTTGACCAATACGAAACTTTATTAGTTCAAAAACATCGTAGAAAGTAACAAAAGTGCCTAATTCAATAGTATTAAATTCAAAGTGTAATTATTTTTCAACGGTTAAAGAATATGACATTAAGGTCTTTCAATTTCTTTCATTGCCTCCAAAATTTAATAATCTTCCGATCTTAAATATAAGAGACATTTTATAATGTAATTTACATTATAAAATAAATATTATATTTGTGGTCGAAAAATGAAAACTTACAATAAAAAAAAAAGCACATAAATGAACAAACTAATTAGGAGACAATTATAATTTATGGTGACTAAAGTTTCATAACTCAATATTCATCACAATAACTGAAAGGGAAAAAAAAAAAAAAAACAGCATTCTCACTGTAAACTGCAATCCGTATGAATTAGGAGGTAGAAACTGAACTTTTATATAATTCATGAACAATGCAACTCATTTCAACCTTTATTTAATATACACGAGTCACTATCTCATCATGTGACAAAAGAAACATAAGGTTTCCAACATTAATTCACATGGATTTAACTATTAGTTAAACGTAAACAATACTGTAACCCCAAATCAACCTCAAAAGGTGACAAATACCACTTTTGGGATCACCGCAATACATGGTACCAGTTTCTCCTCCAATATTCCATAATGTGAATTTAAAAAGAGAAGGACTTAATATAATTTTTGATCCTTCAAATTTGCTTTCATTCTAGTTTTGGTTTGTCAAATTTCAAACCATAAGTTTTGGTCTTTCAAATTTCTTTCTATTAAAATTTTATCCTTATAATTTAATAAAAATCTGCATCATTTTGCTCTTTGAGTGACCAAAATTTATGATTTAAAATTTGAGGGATCAAAATCAAAATAAAAACAAATTTAGAGGACTCAAAATTATATTAATCCAAACAAAGGTGATGGTGGGGATCTGGGCCTCCTGGGCTGAGGCGTTTGGGCATGGGATGCGGCCCAATCAACTGCTTCGTTAGGGCGACATCCTTCATCACTTGTTTGGCAACAAATGCCTGGTTTCCACTATCCTCGTCAGGGATAGGAGAAGGAAGAGGACGGCCTTCCGACACCAACACAAGTGAAAAGAGGAGGAAAACCAGCAAGACCATCCCGGATCTACCACACTTGGCCAAAGACGACATCGTTTTTGAGTCCTGAAAACAAGCTAATATATATATATATAGAGAGAGAGAGAGAGAGAGTGAATATGACTGCAGAGGGAAGATAGTGTTCCCCAAATATGGCTGGATTGCCTATTTATACTGATCTACGTTACAGAGAGATGTCAAATGGACAAGCACATTTTATATTATTTAGTACTATTAATACATATCAAAAAGTCAACAGGCGATATATTTTACATAATAAATTTCTTTTTTTTTTTTTTGTGGACACTAAACTTCACTTAATTAGTTTAAATTAAATATAAAAAAAGTGAAAGGAATGTATAGATATAGCCGTCAAGACGTGGGTATTGAAGGAGATCAATGTGGGACGGAGGATAAGAAATAGAAGAAATAAGCGCAACGTAAATGTGTATGGATGGATGCATATCCGTTTGCGGCGTATGGTGTTGAAGTGACACTAATTTAGCATTTACTTGGAAGGCTAAGATCAACCCACCAAGCGCCGACTTCTTTATTCTCAACTACTTCTCTCTCTCTCTCTCTCTCTCTCTCTCTCTCTCTCTCTCTCTCTCTCTCTCTCTCTCTCTGAGTCAAAAACTCAAATTCTTTCAACCAAAGAAAAGGATAATCATAAGTCAAATGTTGTGTATCCTTAGCTTCGTCTATCATCTTTTGCATGTGGAAAGAATTGTAAGTTGCTTGTCATTTTGGTTTTCAACCTATTTCACTTTCACACCTATGAACATTCTATCTTGTGGTTCATATGTAGCTACTTGGGATGTGTGTGTGTGAGATCCAGTTAAGTTTTGTATGCATTCTAATGTTTATGTAGTCAAAGGAATTGTATCATGTTGGGGGAATTATAAATTATTTGACATCGATCTGTAGTCACTCGTCTCTTTTTATTTAGCAAGCGAGATATTTTGATTAATAATTTGTTTAAAAACTTGATTATTAATAAAACATAATAATACCATGTGATTCGATCATGTAGTCAACCCCACCTAATAAAATAATAACTTGTTGTTGTTGTAAAAAGAAAATAAGAAATCATCTGATTGCGCATCACAATTATACCGGTGAACTAAGCCAATTGGGTAACTAATGCTTTAATTTATGCTTGGATGGCCATGCCAAAGCTCCTTCCCTGTGTTAGAGAAGCTCAGCTTTTCAAGTGTTAAATTTAAGATGGGAGTGGAATCCCGTTGTCCTTGCATAGAGCTATATTGCATAATGCGTATGAGGTGATGCCACAAACCTATGAAGCGAAAATAATTAAGGAAAAAGGCGCCGCCAAATATATTTGTAAAAGAAGGAAATCCACCCATACATACATATATACATATATATATACTCTTCTGGTCCTTAATATAGGACCCAATTCTTGAGTTGGTTTTGGTCCTAAATATAAGACTCATTTTTCATATTTATCAGTTTTCTCTAAATTACCCCATATAGATATTCTCTCAACCATAATCAAGTATAAGAGAGAGGGGGTATTAAGAAAGATGATTATGGTGTTTTGGGAAAAATGTGTCACTTTTTTTATAATTAACTAACTTACCTAACTTCCTTAATCTAATCAAATTAGTTAAATTGGTCTTATATTAAGGACCGGAGGAGTATATATATAATGCTCTAATATTAAGCACCTATATCAAACCTTTTAATCTGTCGTAGTCCCAAATTACAAAACCATCGTGCTTAAGCATATGTTAATTTGAGTATATATAAAGGGGTAAGTTATACAAGCTGCTTGAAAGCAAGTGGGATCAAATGCGCATCTTTAATTTTCATAAGGAATTGAAAATGTGGTTGCATTGGTATCACCAAATCATAGAGCCATTGGCCTGAACATATTAATTTAGGAATTTAAATTCTTTTAATTAACTATGGATTGTTCATTTTCAGCTACATTAAAAAAAAAAAGGTTTGAATCTTTGATCCTTGCCTACATTCTACCTCACCATTGTCGTCAATTTTAATTTAGTGAACTGCTTTTGAAATAAAAGCCATTACCAACAACAATAATACCATTAGGCTATATTAATTAAGGTCACTTATATGTATTATATTATGTCATTAGGCTCTATTAATAGCTATATGCCTCTTCACAAATAATCATTCATAGGAAAATAATACCAAAGATCATAATTCCTGCGTAAGATTTATTTATTTATTTATCTTAATTTTACCCAATACTATTCTTTCTATTTTTTGTTATCTTGTAGATGTAGAGGCATTATTCCTTTACAAGTAATGGAGGTCTGATAAGAGGAGAAACATGGGATCCAGCAGTTTTGAAGAGAATTGCATGCAATTTATATGTATATGACATGGTAAAATACACATAAAATTTTCCATATAAATTAACATCATCACTTGGGTAAAGGACAAAACTTTGACCACTATATTTATATTTGAAACTAATCGTTTTCCCAGTCTTGACTGGCTTTCCACATACAAACACTTGAATAATGACTATGGTGGAGAGTGCAAATTAATTTTATTTTTGTGAAAGGTTTTGACCTTTTTTCTTCCAAAGTCGAGTGGCCTCACGCATTTAAGATAAACATCTTTACACAATTAAAATCCATATATATCCGGAATAATTCTCATACACATTCATACTACCTCCAATCTTTAATATAAGAACTAATTCACTAATTTAAGTATATTAAGAAAATTTGTTAAATTAGTTATTTATGATAAATATATATTATCTTTATTAGAATACCATTGTTAATTATGTGTATTAGTTAGAATTACTATTTAATGAAACGTTTAACATATACAATTACTATAATGATTACTTTTTAAAAAATAAATAAATATGAGAGATAAGGTGGATTAGAATCTTACATTTAGTACGAAATTAAAAGTCAAACTAGCTTTTATATTAAGAATATGAGGTAGTATTGTTTTTTAGGGTTATTATTATTGTTTGCCACTTACAATTTAATCAAATTTTAATTTTGACTCCTGTATTTAAATCTTATGTTTTCATCTCTATAGTCTCATGAAGACTTGCGATGAAGACTACCAACGAGTTATAGAGATTAAAACCAAAATTCGATTAAACTATAATGACTAACGATAATATTAATCTTATTTTTTTAATTAATAATGTCAACATATCTCGCACTAAAACAATTACTGAATGCTATCAAGCTCAGAATTGCAAACCCACACATATGTGCGCGTATCCTGAAATTATTGGGAGGGTCACCATCTCTATGTATATTCTACTACACTAACTATTATTTAAACATTTGTTATATAACACGCTAAAAAAGAGAAGAGTAGCCAGTGATGTTAACGTTGGTTGGTGATTTAAATCAATAGTTGTATTTGACGGCAAAGCAAAATGGATCCTCTGTATTTACTGATGGAAAGGTTAAAATATAATTGAAGTGCGTGACAATGAGATAGCATCTAGGGCATGCCAGCTACTAGCTACTTCATGAAATTAATTTAAAAACCTTACTCGATTAGTTACCAATTAATAACATCCAATAACCGAGATGGTTATTGCACTGTCAGGAACCCCCCCCCCTCTAAATCAATTGGGGGTTATAAAAAATGTCAACATCATTACTAACCTGATTAATGTTGCTTTATAGCTTCATGCCATTACCAAAAGTGCACTTATTTTATTACTGCCTCCTCTCTCCAGTGCTACTTTTAATTTTTTTTTTTAGGGTCTTATTATTCACATATTTAAATTCTATCATTATTCGTCAAAATCGTTTGACTGAACTGACACTTAGTGTCATCTTAAAAAGGATGAGGTTACTTGTTTAACCCTTTATGAGTAAATTTATTGGCCTTTAACTATATGATTATAAGAAGCCAACTAATTGCGCTTAATTAACTCTAATAATTTTCTTTTAAGAGGTTAAGCAAAGGATGTGCCTTGTTATACTTTGATTCCTTTCTCTTAATGAGCTTGAGGGCTTCAAAAGAGTCAATTGATCGTTTTTATAGCCTTGTGACCAGCATATACAGATTCAGTCCCTCCATTATTCTCATGAGCTCAGTATTGATGTATTTACCAACAATAATACAAAGTTGAACCATAACTTTTATAAATTGACACTGATGGAAAGCCAACTGGGACCATTTAATCCATCTTATCTTCTCCACAAGTAGTGGTTTCTCGTCAAGCGTTTTTCTTCTTGTCAGCTTGGGATAAGTAAAAGTAAAACAAAAACCATGTGAAGATAGACCTGAAATGCAGAGGATGGTAAATTGTATTCAAGCTAGAGCCAGGAATCATAGGGAGATGCAAAACAAACACATTCTAGTTATATGCAAAACACTGAAGAATAAGTCTTCAACACTAATATCCACCACTGAATATCAGATTCTCACCAAGCCACCAATTCCAAAATTGATAATAAAAAGTGCAAAATGAACACCCGACCAACATTCAAGCCCATTTTGATCTGTCCCAGGTTTGGAAAGCCATAACCCTTGATTTTTCCACTTCAAACAGCACAAACTACTTGGACAGACTGT
>NW_021634565.1:0-41270 GCF_004799145.2 Neltuma alba | reverse complement strand
AACCTTGCAACTTGGAGAAGCAAGAAACAAACCGCAGTTCAAGCAACGGCAGAAGAAGCTGAAACTAAGAAGCCTAGCTAACGGTTTGTTGTGAGGCATGTGGATTATCCGAGTATAAGAGAACTTAAATTCACTATTGATGTGCCTATTAAACTATGGTGTGACAGCATGTCTGCAATTTAGATGATTCACAACCCAATTCATCATGACAGGATTAAACATGTGGACATTGATAGACACTTATAAAGGAGAAGATTGAATCAAATATTATTGATCTTTCACACATAAAAACCTCATTTCAAGTAGCTGATGTTCTTACAAAGCCCTTGGAACGATCCAAGTTTGAAAACTTCAGAGACAAGCTGGGCATGCTAGATATCTACTTGCCAACTTGAGGGGGAGTGTTAGTAAAGATTGGGCCATGGGCCTCAAAACCCTAACCCTAATTAGTGTTGCGGCCTAAAACCCTAATTAGGGTTAGTTATTGCAATTTAAGTTTCAGATGTAATCTAGGATTTAGGGATATTATTCTGTTTTATCATTCAAACCTGTATCTTTTTTATTTTCCTAGGATTTCGGCCTATCCCTAAGATTTCGGCCTTCTACCCTCATCTAGATGAGGCTGCTGTAACCTATTTATATTCCACTGCTTCATTCGAATATAATCAATTCAGAACCATAAGAGTTCTTCACATATATCATAGTTTTAGCTGTTATTCCTATTTTAGCGTCTTGCATCATTCTGCTGTTCTAATGCCTCTCACCTTGAGATGTTATAGGGCTGTAATGCTTTATGGGCACCTTTTGCGTTTAATTATCTTCCATTTGTAAAAGATAAAAAAACAAACCAAGCACCTAGATGAAGGATGTCAACAACCAGCAAAAACCCACCAATTTGTCAATAATGAATGGAGGTATGTAATTATAAATGAAGGGTGACCGCAGATTAAATAGTGTTCATTGATGGAGATGATGATTCCAGAGGAATACGAATTCCCTATACAAGGAACGAACAAGCCTCAACACAAAAGCAACTACTGATACAAGTGGAAGAATCCATCTCTACTTATAAGGTCATCATTCCTAAGACCACAAATACCAGAGGACTCAAATATAAGCAGAACTAAAAACAGAAGGAAAATCCTATGGAAAGAAAATTACATACATACCCTGGCAAGATTGTCAGAACTCCCAGTGACAAAGACAGTTCCACTAGCATTAAATGCACAACAAAAAATCTGATGGCTCTGTGGAAAATTACTTGAAGATGGGCCACTGCTCCTCCCTAAGCCAACAGATATCCCAAGTCAGTCATTCGAACCAGAGAGAAGTCAAAAAATTATAGAACGCAAAAGAACAAACTGACCAATAACAGAATCAGAAGGCCTTGGGACATATATTCGCGGATTTGATTGGGAATGCCTTGCATCCCAAATTCTACAAGTTCCATCGTCAGATGACCTGCAAGTTAAAAGAAACAAAGCAAAAAATTGATACACACAGAACCTTGAAGACCTAAAAAGAAGGATAAGGAATGCGTAAATTTTTGCCTGATGATGCGATTAAAAATAATCCTTATATCATCATCTAACACGGTAAACTTCAAAACGCATTTAAAAATGAAAGCAAAACTCCATATCAGTCGATGGATTCCTTAATCTACAATTAGCAAATTACATCTCAAATAAAACTAATATAAATTATCAGTGACCTTTTGCAGAAATTTGCCTCAAGTATTTTCTGAACAGTTATATTGTAGGTCAGAAGGGAATGCAGAAACAAGTGGGGCACATGATCACAAGTTTGACATAATCAAAATATAGAAGAAAGCATGTCTTTTAGTAAATGCTTAGGGCTTGTTTGGATTACCGTTTACAAAAGTGAATTTCATCCTAACTAACTTTTGCAAACTAAAGTTAGAATAAAAGTCAATTAGTGATAATGTAATTTATATTTGGATAGGATTTTATTAAAAAAGTCAAAAGCCAACGTTAAAGTTAGTTTGGATGATATATTGAAAATCAGTTTCCAACGGTTCAAATCTTTAAAAAAGCCAAGAGCCAAGAGCCAAAAAGCCAGAAAAAGTTACTTTAATTTAAAAGTGGCTTTTGGGCAAAAAGTCATTTGCCCTCAAAGCCATGCCAAACATCATTATCCAACTAGCCTTTGTTTTTTTCTTTTTTTGGTCCTAGGTGATTTAAGAGGCTTAGTAACGCCATCCCAAACATGCACTTAGAAACTGTCATACTTCTGGCCTGATATGTCAGTTCTGGTTTACAGTCTTCTTACTTAAAAAAAATTTATGATTCATAATTATCTTGCTGCATTCAACATTATAGAGGTTATTTGTAAAAATAGAATATTGTAATAAATAAATTGCTTATATATTAGCTAGCAAAAAAAAAAGGCTTATATATTAGACAACATAGTAAATTCATTTTCTTTCTTTGTTAATCCAATGACTTACGATAAAAGTTGGTACACAGCACTAGGTCTAGGACTAAATGCTATAGCAGTAACTGCTCCAGTATGACCACGCAAAACTGATATTGGTAGGCCATCAGGCAAGCGCCACTATGGAAACAAAAATCAACAACATATTAGGGTATCATGAAAGAGCCAAGGCAAAAATGAGAAGATAAGGAACACAAAAACTTGTTGTATGAGTCAAAGAGAGCTTACAACTCGTATGATACAGTCATTTGAAGAGGATGCAACTAAGGCATTGTTTGAACTGACAGCTAAGTCAGTGATATCCCCCTACCAAACACATCATAATTTAAATTTAACAGACGTTAAAGCAAATCAAATCTGGTCAAACAGGGGAAAACATATTTACTGCACAAAACAAACTCACATCATGTCCACGACAACTAGCCAAACAATATGCAGTTTCCATTGACCAAATTTTCACAAGTCGATCATCTGAACCCGTAATAACATACCTCCCAGACCGGTCAAATGTAGCTGCATGCATGTTAAGGCAAATCATCAGCTGCAAATCTAGGAGAAAAATAGCTTGCTCTCTTAAAGCACAGGAATTCAAGGAAGCAGCTACAGAAACAATAACTACAAGAAGACTTAACCATCCAAAAAAGTAGAATGTTTCTACTAAGAATACTATCCCAAAAAATTATTAGATGCTCTCAAATGAGATTTCATTCCAGGAGCATGTAACAATTCCTCACTAAATCTTTGTCGTTCAGAGCAGACAATAACAAAAATTTGAAGAAACTGTTGCCCAAAGAAAAAGGAGAGAAGAAATGGAAACGTTCTTCATGGCTTTTCTAGACATATAGGAAGAAGCCAAAAAAATTGTTTATTCAATATGAAGGCATTAGTGAAACAACCAAAGCAATAAAGCTTTTGATGATCAGAACAATGTTTCTGACAGCAACGCATAAAAACAGATTCATCAAATATCTTGCAGAGCTCAGAACAAACCAATAAACAAGCAAAGGAATGTGTCACAAGGACACTCATACTCTCTCATTGATATACAAAAACTGGAAATTTTTATGTTTCATTTAAAATTGGGCTTTCTAAGGCCTTCAGTCTATACAAGTCAAATCCCACTTCCAAACAACGACAAAAATCAGGAATTATATGTAGACCTTTTACAATTCAGATAACCATAAAATGTTATTTAAATTAATAAAAAACCATATCTTTGGAACACTACTTTGAGTTGTGACAAAAATTCCTTGTTTTCAATAGCTTTTGTCTATTTTCTAACATTCACACCCAATCAAATACAATCCATACTTTTGAGAAGGGGTGGAAAACAAAAAAATCAGTTGCCAAATATAAATTACAGCTGGATTAAGAAGACGACAAGAAACGTATGCTCAAACCAAAATACCTGCAGGAAAAAAAGAGAGAAAAGAGCAAGGGATAGGTGCATTCCTCCCTCTTGAAATGTACAAGAACTATTAATTAATACAATGGGTCTAAACATTGAGAATCATAGAGATACCTACCACAAAGTTTAACTTAGGTATCAAATAGAATAACCTACCACAATACACAGCATTACGGTGCCCTCTCATCCTCTTTATATTTTGCATCTTTTGTACCATGGTCGAAGGTTTTGCAATGGCATAGCACGCAGCACGTATAGATGGTGCACGATGGTGCCTAGTGAAACCACCACCAATTTCCCTTAAACGAAGTCCTTGGACCTGATTGGCTTTCATATGAGGCCAGCGCATGTAAGGTCGCTGTCGTTTGACTTCATTTGTTTTGTCCTTCTCATCTGAAGCAAAGAAATATTTTCAATTGAAGGCAACATTAACAGTGCAAGACATTTTTGTTCTCAAGTGGATAACCAATAAATTTGCAGATCAGAACAAGAATTTTATGAATGAATAAGGTAAATATGACGTCAATCAAAGGTGAAGCGAGTAAAGGTCCCCTACCACTCAGAAGTGAAAAGGAACCCGTTCCAAGAAGGGTAGGTACATCAGCTGCATTAGGAGCACTTCCACGACTCATGCCAAATGATGGGGATGTTGCCCTTGATATCAATTGCTTCAAAAGCTTTACCAAGTGATCCTTTTCAATGTGAGGATACCTAAATAATAATTTCTGACATCAATGACAAGGTCATATAGGAAAGGGAAATAGTCACATGAAACACATTTATTGCATTCTCAGTTTTCACCAGTAATGACGTAAAAGAAAAAGACACAAGTACCAGACTGATGAGCGCATGAATGAGAAAATGGACGAACTACCTGTCCACCAACTGATTGTAACTTAAAGGGAATGATAGACCATTATCATCTTCATCTCCGCTAGGCATCCCACTCCTTGAATACCAAGCATGATACCTTCTAGGTAAGAGTTGATGCTCAAGAAGCTCATTCCATAATTGAACACAAGTTCTATGACATGGCCCGGAAGAAAGAAAATGCATAATGAGAAAATAAACTTCTCGAAGGTCAACGTCCACATCCACAGCATGATTCCGACTTGCCACCTCCAGCTGACCCTTCTCACGCAGCTTACTGGTAAAAGTCAAACGTTTCATATTCACAGTGGGTGCATCACCAGATGGAGGATATTTCTGGAGAGCCATATTCCTGTAAAGCATCAAAGGAACAAATAATCCATCCATCATACAAATCGTTCCAGAACTAAAAAAACAAGCTACACTTAGCCAATGCCAGACAATATGGTTCTGATCCTGTACATAAAGAAAAGATTGCATAATGAACTACTTTTTCACGAAAATCATCTTTAAAAATTGAAAATTATAATAAAAAAAACTGTCATCCTATCATTTTGGCCATCTCATCCGCCAGCACTCCAAAATTAATTTTATCAAAGAATGAGGAAATTGAGGGTGAAGCCTGAAACCTTAAAAGCACCACATGCTTGTCTTAGAGAGTAGGTGCCAATTAGCTTTAATTATCAATATGGTATTTCTCTTTAATTAAGTCTAGCATTGTTAAAACAAGATGATATCCCCAGACCACAAGTTTTAAGCAGACATCTTCAAATTCATTAGCTCAGAAGTCTTAATAAAAATTTGGGAAATGAGATAAAGCCAAAAAAAGGGGGCCACAAAAAGCAGGCACTAAAACCAACTCTGTCATATTTTTGACAGACGGAACCAGGCACAAAATGATGAAACAATTAGCAATCAATCTGTAATTTCCTAGCATTCAAAATGATTTTCTGTCCTGGAAAAGGTGCAAGGGAATGCCATGGATCCAACAAAAGCCAATCCCAGCAAGAGAAAGCAATAATCGCTTATGGGTTACAAGAGCTTTCAACCCATGAAGAGACACAAGCTATGCCAACTGAGACAGCTAGGCGCACTTTTTTGCTTAAATCAAATCAACTACTTTGTTCCCCCTCGTCAAAAAAGCAATTGAGTAATTGATCTCATCTTCTGCCAGATAAGTGAAAATCGAAAGAAGGCCCAGACAAAAATTTGATTAGATAAAATGTGTTAACTGCAGTTGAGTCAATTTTTCACGCTTAAGAATGAAACTGAGTAACTCATCTCATCTTGACAAAATAGTTTTACAATTTAGTATCCAAAATTATAGTTTCACCTGCAGAAGAAAGCAACAAAATAATCCCTAAGTAGATTTTGCAAGCGTTTTAAACAGTGGACTACATGCAATAAATGTCATTGCATTTGGTCAAATGCATTGACCAAATGAAAGTAAACAGAATAATAAAAAACTATATAAAGTTTTTTAAATCATGATTTGATGCTATAATAATTAATAACTCTCTATGAAGAAAATCAAATCCTCTTAACCACCCGAAAAAATAAAGATCCAGAAAATAAAGCACTAAAACCTTAGAAATTAGTGACAGATTTAGCCCGACAAGCAGTCTACAATACTCCATGAACTCTCCTCAAAGCTTCTGAAACCCCGACCCTCATCAGAATCCATGACACATTCCTCTGTAGCATTGGAGAAAACCCTAAATTCAATGTCTTCGAGCTTTGGAGGGAGGAAAAGGTGAAGAACACAAATGGCCACAGAAACGAATAACAGAAATTCAACAAATGCCCAAAACAATTGCAATTCCTTGAAAGGCGAAAATTCCAAATTGAAAAGGGTCACTTTCTTTCTAATAACTACCGTCAATGGTGTTGACTTTGCATAGCAATAACTGGGTTGCGGCTGGTTCTCGTATCTTCGGCTTCCTGGATTGCAAGAAAGGAATGGGGCATCAAGAAGTCGAAATTTCGCAGTATTGGGAATAAAAAAGATTACTACTTCCAATAAATGAAGTGCGAATCACGCTCAAATTACTAATTTAGATTCTAGAAGGGAGCTCTTCGCGTCTCTTTGGGCTCTCCTCTATGGTTCTTCAGTGCACAGGAGGGAGAGAATGGAGAGAGAGACAAATACCCAGAGAACGAGCGAAGAGATTGAACGAAGCGTTTTAAATCTTTTCGGTACATCCACACTTTCCTGTGCAAGAGCTAGCAAAGAAAATATGCCAAAAATTAATCGAATTAAAATTAAAATAATCATTGAAAATAAGAAGCTTGACGCGGTGATCCACGCGCGAGCGGAACCGTGCGAATTCTAAGGCCTGCAGGATATTTCGAAACGACGTCGCAGTGTGCGCGGACCATACGTTTTTGTGACTATTGGTGGTACGTGTACCCTAATCTTCCCCAAACGCAATTTTGCTGCGCTTGCTCTCTGGGGACTTTCTTTTCAACAAATTTAATTTCCAATTTTATAATTTTTATTTTATAAATATTTTAAGACTCTATTTGTTTTACATTTTAAAGAAAAATCATCACTATAGAGCTAATTTTTCATGCCTCCTAGTTTCAAACAGAAGGTTTCTAAACTTCATATATTAGTATTTTTTTCATTGTTTCAAATATAAAATAATATTTCTCGTATTTGATACATCTCATACAACTTTTTATATATTTTTTTGGCCAATACTTTTATATATTTTAAATAAACGATTTGTGCAGAGCATATATTATATTGGAGTGATATTTATTCTAACTACAGCAAAAAAAAATATATCATGATTTTATTTCAATTAAAGGTTAATGATATAAATATGGGGAAAGATACGTATAACTCTAAGGCCAGTAAAAGTGAAAAGAAAGTAACGGTTCCGATTAAAAAAAAAATTACCGTAAAAGGAAGATACGGAAATCTTTCCTTTTTAATTTAAATAAATCAAATAAAAGTGAAACAGTAGCAGGTTGACCTGGTGGCGTTTCCAAAATCAGTTACATAACTAACTTCAAAAGAATTCCCCCAAACAAAAAAAAAAAAGCCCTCATAATTCATAAATTGTGTTCCCGGCAAAATGGAGGCTGCCTATGCCTATGAGACAATGATAGTACAAAGTTTTCCATTGCAGAAGATAACGACAAAACTTCCATTCTTTTTAGTTTTTATCAAATATTATGCACGTTGTTCAAAACTAGCTTATGTGATTATAATGTTAAGGGTTGATAATTTTTTCCTAATGTGGCAAAAAAAAAAATTTATGACTTATTTTTATAATTAACAATTGATCATTTATTTAATGTAAGTATAGCTTAAATCTAATTTCTCATGACTTTATGATCCAATGACACTGAATATTTTTTAAATCTTTCTTAAATGTGAGGTTATGAGTCTAACCATTAATAAATACTATTTCCGGTGCTAATTATAAGAATTAATTGACTAATTTAAGGAGATTAAGAAAATAAGTTTAAGTTAGTTATTTGTAATAAATATGTGTTTTCTTTTCTAAAATATCCTTACTAATTAAGTGTATTGGTTAGAACTATTATTATTAAAAAGACTATCTTGAAAAAAATATATAAATATGAGAGATAGAGTAGATTGAGGTCTTATTTTTAGAATCAAAATAAAAGTCAAACGATATCTTATATTAAGGACCGGAAGTAGTATGATGGATGACTGTGTTTCTTTTAATAGGTGAAGGGTGAAAAATAATAGTCCGCATCCAATTTATAAATGAAATAAATATTAATATATTGGAGCTACCAAGTAAAATATCAATATAAGTAGGTATCAGTATCAAATAATTTTCATGTGCTTTTGACCCTGATTTGATTCAAACCAAACCATTTTAAATTAAACATAAAGTATCTTAAAAGATATAATTACCTGGCGGATTTACACATGATTTAGGGTGTTTGAATTAATAATAGGAAAAATATATTTTAAATGAAATTTATTTATAATTATGGTATTGAGAATAAATTTGGTTGTAGGCTGTACTAGATTTATAAAATTAACCTGGGTATAATTGAAAAAATAGAAATTGAAAAGTCAAAACGATGGGCTTATTTGTTTTTGTTCTTTGTTTTCTTATTCTCAAAACAATTTTATAAAATTTTTTTAAGAACAAGTTTTTGAAACCAAAAACAAAAAAATTATAAAATTTGTTTGGAAAATAATTTTTAAAAAATCATATTTGAACAAAAAATAAAAAAATTACACTTTGACAAGTGATAATTATCAGCAGTAGTAATAAGAAGTAAGTAGTAGAGCAGACAAAAAGAAGATTTCTTCAATTTTTTAAAACAAAAAACAAAAAGAAAACATGTAAAAAATTTTTTAGTTTTTCAGTTTTTAAAACACATATTATTGTTTTTTTATTTTTTTAAAACAATCAACTAAAAATAAATTGCTAAAATTTTTTTTTGTATTTTTGTTTTTAAAACAAAAAATTGTTTTTAAAACAAGAGATCAAACAGACCGTATGTTTTTTTGGAAAAAAAAACGAAACACTTCTTATACGTGTCAAACATCAAAATCACTTATAACTAGACTTTTTGGCCCAAAAAAATTATAACTAGACTTGGATTGCGGACCTGATCTAGCAATTGGATTTGGGCCTAACGAGTTTAATATAACCAAAATGATTTAGCAATTGGGCCCATATACTTAATGGAACCGAAATTACAAGTTATTTGATGAGGATATTGGTATTGGTACCCAAAATATGGGGATATTGAATTTTTCAAAAACTTTATTCTGCAGGAACCTCATTTATCAATTTTCCTTTTTGGCCAAAAATAAATAAATTTTTCTTTGTTTCAGTGCTAAATATCTGTAACCATTGAAGCTTTTTTCTAAATGTGGATTCTGCAGTGGGTTAGGTAAGTTCTTTATTTTCCAAATTAACCACGATGCACACCGAAAAAGTATTTGCAGCGCAAAGAAAAAGGTTTTTTTTCTTAATATAAGTCACCTAATTAAATTTATTATATGAATGTACAATTTTATCATTAATTTATTATTTCGTAAAGGTATATCCAGTACTTCGACTTTTTTTTTTTCTCAGGTGCATTCTTTTTATGGAGTATCTAACACCTGATTTTTTTTCTTTTTTTTTGGTGTGCATCCAGTTATTTTTTTAGTTACATCCACACCCTGGATGATATCTTCCTCTTATGTATTAACTTTTCTATTTTCAGATTTCTATAAGCCTTACTATAATAAATTCCAAAATAAAGGTCTCAATAACAGTATTAAAATTGTTAGGTTTCCATAATATTGACTTATTATTGTTAAATGTCTATTAAAAAAAGGTTAACTTAAGGGGAATCTGGTGAAACTTAGCTTCTATCAATAAGGACCTAAATTTGAGTAGGTATACCAGTTATTTTTAATGAGCACAACTCTTCTTCAATTGTATGCAAAATATCTGCATCTTTTTTGACTGTCTATGTAACATACTTTTAATTATGTGCAAATGACTTTGGTTTTAAAAATATTTTTGCACATTGTCAAAAATAGTCTGCACAAAATTTAAATTTAAATTAGTCAATAATATCATGTCTTATGATTATTACAAAAAAAATATCTTATGTATAAGATATAGGCAAAATCGATAATAACATAAAATGTATAACAAATTGCACTATTTATAATTTATTTGTCATATAAACTCATTCCTAAAATAGTGTATAATATGGTTTTGTACAATACATACATGAGAATTATTCAATAGGTGGAGCATTATTACAAAACTTTATAAATTGTTTATGCTTCTAGAAACAATAACAACTGTCACACAAAAAATTTGTACATAAAAAATATAAAAACTAAATACTACCTCATGTTCTTAATATAACAATTAGATAACTAACTTGTAAATATTAAGAAAATTAGTTAAGTTAGTTATTTATAATAAATGAGTGTTATCTTTCCTAAAATGTCCTTATTAACCATGTGTATTAGAATAAAAATCATTTAACATGCACAATATTCACTATGAGAATCATCTTGAGAAAAAAATAAATAAATATGAGATACGAAATGAATTAGGATCTTATATTAAGAATCAAATTAAATATACAACTAACTCTTATATGCATATATTTACAACCGAAAGTAGTATTAATTATATACACAGTGGGAATTAGTACTTATGATATATATATATATATATATATATATTTCCTCACTCCTAGATAAGATGGCTTTGTACAATACTCTCAAGGATAAACAAGATTTTTTCTGTACTTCATATTTAAGATTTTTTTTTTTTGTACTCCACAGTGAGAATTAGTACTCATCAAGCAAAGGGGATATATCCAACATATCATGTTATAGATATTCCATCTCCTTTTTTCAGACGAAGATGCTCTTGTTTGAAAGCTACTTCTAGTGCAAGAGGGGGATTAACTCAGATATATTCCGGCCTGAACTACTCCATTAGTGTAAAGGAACGAACCTGATTCTGATTTCCACGTGGAAATGTAGAAGAGACTGTATATATATCTGATAGAGAGAAAGAAAAGGAAAATTATTCCAACCTCCAAGTAGGGCAGACACGTTGGTCCAAGCTTCCCTTTGAAGCTTATATGACTACACCTATAAAAGGCTTGTCTTCTTCTGCTTCCTGTATAACAAAGATCTAGAGCAACACAAAAATCATCGAAAGGCAAAAAGAACAACCTAGTTTCAGTCGTCTCTCTCGATCAGACCATATTATAGAATTCTGTGCGAGTAATTTTCTGCATAAGCCATGACTGATCAGCAGAAGAAACTGGAATCTCTGGTTGGTGTTGGAGTTCAACAACATCATCAGGAGGATCAAACTCAGAAGGCTGCAGCTGCAGCAGCACAAGCGGGTTCGTTCCCTATTCCTCTTCCTGGAAGGAACCGAGCTTATTATCCTGTCAGAAATAGCTATTATGGCGGCCAAAGGAAGCTCGGTCTCACCAGCCAAACAGCTCACACCTGAGTCTGTTAAAGCGCTACAAGTATCTTCAACTTTGATGCATAGGTATACACATGCATGATCATATATAGATGTAGAGAGACAGAGAGATATGTGTTTCTCCTATTATATTGTACTGTTTTATGAAATGCAGTGAGGGTGTGATATACTGTTAGAATAAGATCCAGCTAGGTTTTTTAGAGACTGTATATCTGTGTGTTTTGTAACTTATTTCTACGAGGTCCCCCCCCCCCCCAAAAAAAAGTTCTCTCCCTCTCACTCGCAGACGATAGTAAAGTTAAATTAAATATTTGTCTTTTAAGCTATTGCCTTGTATCTTGATGTAAATTCGGTAGACATATATGTTATGAGTGCCTAACACAACACTCTTCTTTTTTTTTTTTGGTAAGAGCACAACCCTTTTTCTTTATCCGAGCTAGAGATGGATGTGCGATAACCATATAGAAAAAGATAAAATTCAAAATATGATCATATTAAAGAAAGAGTAGACATGATGTCTATTAAAAAGAAAATGATAAAAATCATTTGAGATGATTTAGGCATATACGGAAAAAAATCAAGAAAGGAGTTGATGAAGAGAGTAGATTAAACAGCATGAAATCCTTTAAAAAATGATAGACGAAGACTAAAGAGAACGTTTGATGAGGTTATTGAATAGGATTTTTTAATTAACAACCTATATAAAGTTTTGGTTATTGATACAGTACAAGAACATCGTATGTTCCATGTCATAGCATAAGACTTGTTGTCATTATTAATCCATTATCAATTAAGTTTCTTCCTTAATTACCTAATATACATAAGTAAAATGGAAGAAACATTTTGATACAAACCTGCGTTCTGTCACTTTGCATGAGATTAATCAATTGGAGGAGTGCCCAAAAAAATGGTCATATTCAAGTGGCTAAAATGTGTTTTCAAGGCCCAATTCAACAAATTAAAAGCTGAAGACACAAATATCATGCCATTTATTTTTTCTATTCATTATTATATTTATTACTATTACCAAATAAAATGACTGCATTGAAAAGAAAGAATCCACTCTTAGGAATGATTAAATCCTCAAAATGATTGCTTTGATATATCGCATAAATTCTTTGAAATGAAAAAAATCAAATAATTCTTTATGGTGGAACAAAATATCTCTCATTTCTCCCTCAAAATTTTTTTTCCCCAAAGTAGTCTTTTTATGTTGCCTTGGCCTTGAACGGTGCATTAATCTTTTGAATCTATATACTTGAGGGAGGCAAGTTAAGCCATAGTCTTGCATATTTAGGCCTAAAAAGCATTACTTAAAAACCAACCTAGTTAGACTCTGTTTATTTTGTTTAAGTCATTAATTCTTCTATTTATTTTGCAATTTTCTCTTGTTTGAAGTAATTGAAATTTATTGTTTATACATATCTCCTCTTCCCGCTTTTTAATTACCAAGACATGAAATTTATAGGGAAAAAACTAATCATCAAAATTCAACGTACAAAAGTAGACATAGATAGTGTGCAAAACTGGAAATATGCCGCCATTCATGTTTCAAATTGCCAAACACTACCTTACAGTGTTCAGCATCCATCCATTAGTAGCTCATATAATCAAAATAAAACAAAACAGGTTTGTTATATGCTCTCTTTTTTTTTGTTGCCAACATGTATATATACGCACAGTACACATGTTCCAAGATATTTTTTTTGTTGCCAGCCAAGAGTGTTTGTATTTCTCACGAGGAAGTTCTACGACAAATTAATTCAATGAGAAGCTGAAGAGAAAATGACATGAAAAAAGCTGAAAATTATTAAATACCAAATAAGAAATGTCAATAAAATTTATTGTTATTTGCAAATTCAGTATTGTCAATACTAAATAAAGTATTGTTACTAAACTTGATTTGGGATTTAATAATTTTCAGCTTTTTTTTTTGTCATTTTCCTGAAGCTGAAATATTTTTTTTAAAAAACTTTCCACAATATTTTTATGCTCATCTGCCCTCCCCCTTCTCCCTTTTAAAGACGAGATTTTCTCTTCAAATTATTTTTTTTGAGAAGTATTAATATACCATAAAAATCTATGAGAATTTTGTTATAAATTCGCTCCTATATATTTTCACGCCTTAAGAAAATTTTGTGAGAAATTTTCTATTTACACGCAGTGAATTAATTGTGACAATACGTACTAAAGCATTGATTTGATTTTAGAGGCCGCTGTCCTTCACAGGAGAATCAAATTATACCCATAAATCCGGGCGTCATAGCACAAACTACCAAACCTATGTTCTGATAGTTTTTTTGGATGGCTAACTAAAACATGAGAATATATACATTCTTATTATAGGAAACAGCACCAATAACAGTATCAGCAAACTAGAAATTAGAAACAAAACCAAATATCGAAACTCATAAAAAAATGGAAAACATTATCAACCAGGAATCAAAACATAAATCACTATTAAAAAAAGAAGATCAGAGGGCAAAAGAGCCAAAACAGGAGACAAAAGCCCGATTTTTCTCATATCATCTACTAGAATCAGCATAATAGTGTTAGAGAAGAAGGGAATTATAACACCTGATTTTTCAAATAAGGACTGTTTGGACAAAAATCAAACTATAATTTTAAAAATAATTTTACGATATATAAAGTAAGTATGTGAAAAAAGTTTTATCTCTATTTATATAAAAACATTTTTTACTAATTTCAAACACTCTAAAACTAGAACAGATCAAGACGGGACAATTACGAGATTATCAGGATAAAAAAGGGACCAAGATGGGATGAGACTATAGATTACTCCTGGGACATCTGTCGTCCCGGTCTCATAACTACTCCTTTAATTATTAATCACTTTCACGTCACTCTTTAGATCGCTCGTCTTTGTCACTCGTTTGGCGTCACTAGCTCTAGGTCTTTCTCTTTTCCATATTCAACCAAAAAAAAGCTTATTCCTCCTTTTTCATATAATGATTTTATACGCTATGTTTTCTGCCACGATTTTACGTAATATACATGTAAAATTGAACATTATCACAAACATTTATCAAGCATAATTTTTACTAAATACTTCCTCTATGCTTCCTCTGAACTAAAATGTGATAGCTAGTCAGGAATTTACTTTGATTCTAAATTCAAATATAAAATCTTAGCTTAATTCATTTTATATGTCAAATTCATAATCCTTCCCAAATTATTTTTGTTGATTATTGCACATATCGAACATTTTTTTCAAAAAAAAAAAGTAGTTTCAATATAAATATTAAAAACAGTATTTTTCTATTCTCTCTAAATTAATTATCTGGTTCTACATTTAGGATGAAAGAAGTATTATTTTTCTCTCTTCATAAACGTCAAGCTTGATCCCCACATATGGAATGATTAGAAAAAATAAATAAGTAATAAAAGTAACTCAAATAATCACGTAATAGCTCGTATGCATCATAATAACATCTTGCGTGTTCAAGATTGTTTAATAACATAAAATTTACAAGGCATATAAGATCAGTTGGAATCTCTAAAAGTGATACTTATCAAATTTCGTGGGAATGCTTCTGATGATGAAAGGATCTTAGACCATGAACATTTGACCCCTCCATCTATATCATGGGGGGAAAAGCTAACACATAGCATAGAAAATACTAATAACGAAGGAGAAAATAATAAATCCTCAGAAAGCAAAGAGACAAACATAACTTAGAACATAACATACAAAGGAAAAAAAAAAAATGCACTCCTATATGCATTTCATTAGATGGATTTGGTTGCGTGAATCGCACAACATTACAATGTCTTATTAACGACCAAATATGGAGAGAATTATTGAAGAAGTGTATCTATGTATCCATATCCTGTTGATATATTCTGTATCAATTATTTCTGGTGAAGATGCTTGTTTGAAAATTACATCTGGTGGAAGAGGGAAGATTAATTCAAATATGTTCGGACGTCTTGACCAACTCCATTATATAAAAAAAGGAACCTGATTCTCCACAGAAAGATAAACCAAACTGTATTTGAGCGAGAAAAACAGAAAGGAAAAAGAAAATTATTCCACCTCCCATATAGCTAGGTTTGACACGTTAGTCCAAGCTTCCCTTTCAAGCTTGCAAGATGCTGCAACTAGAGCTGTCAATAAGGGCCAGCCCGACCCTAAAAGGCTAGCCCTTGAAGGGCCAGGGCCTAAAAGGGCCGGCCCTTTAAAGCCCATATACCTTAAAATTATCTAATTATTAAAGCTCGGCCCTTGGACATGCGGGCTCAGGGCTTAAAAGGGCTGGCCCTTTTATGTTATTTTTTAAAATTTAAATTCTTTTTAATTATTTTAAAATAAAAAATAAAACAACAAAACTTCTAAGATTTTTTATTCAAATTATAAATATAAGTAAAATAAATTAGTGGTGTATAGAAAAAAAATTAAATACCAATAAACTATTATCCAAAATTTAAAAAAATCAAAATCTAACAAAACACGAAAAACAGAAAGATAAAACCTAGCAGTTAAAGATTAACAATATCAACATAATTATTATCTTTATCATCATCTTCATCAGTATCATCAAGATCAGCAATATTTGATTGTTCTTTACTACAAGTGAGCTCTTCTTCAGTGATAAAAATATTAAGGTTTTTGTCTTCATTTACCTTATCTAAAATAAAATTATGCAGTAATTATAAATACAAATAAGAGCGTGAACATTTCTTCAAATAAGAAAAGTTTTACGCTTTGTTAAGATATGTAAACCGATGGTAAATGAAGATCTACTAGCTATTATGGTGATTAAAATGTTAAGAATATCAGCTACCATTCTTGAAAGAATTGAAAATTGATTTTAATTATTCTTCCACAAATCGAAGACATCTAATTCTTTTCAATTATCTAGCTTGAGTATTGATTATTCTAAGTATTTTTCTAATTTAAACTTATTCATAAAAGACTAATATATAACTTTATAAATATATTGATAATAAAAAAAAAATAGACGGGCTTAAAAGGGCGAGCCCTTGGCCCTAAAGGGTTGGCCCTTTTATTTTTTAGCCCTATAGGGCTAGCCCTTTTAAGCCCAATTTCCTTTTAAACCACCTAAAATACAAGCCCGGCCCTCTACTTAAAAAAGCTTAAAAGGGCTAGCCCGATGGGCTCAGCCCGTTTTGACGGCTCTAGCTGCAACTATAAAAACCTGGTCGTGTTTCCTGTGTCATAATATGTACTAGACCATACAAAAGCAAAAAGAAAGGGGAAAAAAAAAAATCCAACACTAGAAGTCTCTCATCAGTAGTTTCCTCAGGGAAGCCATGGCTGAACATCATCATCAGTTTCAGCAAAATCTGGCGGAACCACGCATGGGTCCTGGTGTGCGAGCTCACTATGATCATCATCATGAAGAACAAGCTCAGAAATCTCTGGCATCACTGGCCAGTTCGTTTCCTACTCCTCTTCCTGGAAGAAACCGAGCCTATCCTGCCAAATATGGCTACTTTGGCAGGCAAAGGATTCTCGGTCTCGTTAATCAAGCAACTCATCACACACAAGGCTGAGATGCATGTGTGTGTGTGTGTGTGTATGCCTATACATATAAACATATCTATATATAGAGAGAGAGGGAGAGAGATGTGTTTCTCGATCCCCTGGTGTACGGTAGTACACATGCTGCGAGATGTATGAGTGTGATGTACTGGAGTTGGAATAAGAAGCAGTTAGCTTTCAGAAGTTAACTGCGTTATAGATCTGTATGTGTGTGGTTTGTTTACGTACTTTTACGAGATCTTTGTATAATATAGACACACATAAATATGTGTCATACTAGGCCATAATATTAATATTTACTTGGGAATTTGGTAGCCTCGATCTTTTTTACCCTGTGTATACACACACAAACAGACACACGTGCATGCATGAAGCAGGAGCAAAATATTAGTAGCTGATAATTTAGATGTCTTGTTCAAGATAACGTCTTTTTTATCAGGTAAACATTTAAATACAATATAATTATCTTCAAACCCAGAAGAAGAAGGAGTAAACCTTGAGTTGTTAATTATATCTCTCCTGCCCCTCTCGGTTTCTACTATATGTGTCATGAAATTTCGAGCAAACCCTAACTTCAGTTTTGAAAAAAATCAACGTAATAAGAATTTGATATAAAACTGGCTAGCCAGTATATAATAAAACCAGAACGAGAATTCATGATTCAATTGGCCAAGCAACGCCTGATCTTTCGGCATCGATACATCATTATTTGTTAGTATCAGCCAAATGAATCAAATTAATAAAGAATAGGTCTCTTGAAAAAAATAATTAAACGTACAATATATATACACACACTCTCTTCCAACTCTTAATATAAGACCTAATTGTTGAGTTGATATTGGTCCTAAGTATAAAATATACAGTATTTCCCATATATATTGATTTTTCCTTAAATTACTCCTATTGATACTCTCTCAACCATAATCAAATAGAAGAAAGATGGAAATATTATAAGAAGATGATTATAGTGTTTTAGAAAAAACATGTCATATTTCTCGTAATTAACTAACTTACCTAACTTCCTTAATTTAATCAAATTAATTAAATAGGTCTTACATTAAAAACCACAGGTATGCTCCAGGATTTCGAGTGTTTAGTATTTAATTGGTATATCAATTGTCAAAATGAAACTGTACTTTTAGTTGTTTTAATGTGTGCTAGATCAAAGGGGAAAGTATTAGGATACAACATGTGTGTATCAGTCTGCGTATAACGGATAAATGAAGCTGATGTGTTTTATGTCTCTTGTCTATAAAGCATTTCATTTAAATCCTTTCCTTTTTATCAGTATTCCATTAGTGGTCTTTTAAAGTTTTTGGTGTGTGTATTATTTATAGTCTTATGGCCCTTAACAATTGATTCTAATATGTATACTGACTATATAGTTACAATCATGTGTGATAAACTCAATAAAGACAAAAGCTTAAAGTTGTCTCAATATTTAGTTTCTTGCTTTTCCAATTTAATGAAAATATTGCTTTGTTTCTTTGGGGGGTACAATATGTGAAAAATGAATGTGTTTTATTTGAGTTGTTGATTATTGATTACTGATGACCAAGCTCTATATATATATATATATAGAATTAATTCTTGTGTGGTGCCTATATGCCAAGTACCCAGAAGAAGCGCCAATTACTATTTTCATGCAAGACAAGTAGCTTCTTACCAGTTTAATAGATATAGATTATTGATCAATGCATATATACTCTTTTTTCTTTTTGACAATGCGTGTATTATCTTAATTTAAAATTGAACTTGGCAATTTGTGTGTTTAATAATATTAAAATATTTTTATACAAACTTGTAGAGAATATTTATGTCAATGAGTAACAGGAGAGCAGTAAGATATATGAAGTTCAATCATATCACTCCCAAAAAGAAATCCACTCAACAGAAAGGAAGATCAAGTGGATAATAAATTGTATGGAGATATTTAATTTAGAATTTTTAATTATAATTTTTTAATTAAAATTCAATGGAAAAGGGAACAAATTCTCAAAACAAAACATTTGCGGAATCGATTTTATTTATTTTCATCTATTATTCAAAATTTTCACCCCTATCTCTCTATCTCAATATTACAATATACTCACACACACACACACACACATGTAATGAGAGAAACTCTTGAAGAGAAAAATCAAGACTAACAGATTTCCCTTAGGTGAGTTTAAAATTTAAAACAAATCATGTATGTGTGCTGAGTTTAGCGGCGAAAATTCCAATAAGTCTCTTGATTTCAAATAAGTGATTATAAAGTCTATTATACGGTTTCTTTATTTTCTTTATTAGTAAATTAATTCTCTTCATCAAGAAATAGAATGAGGTCCTAAGGAATAATATTGGAAGTTTGGTCTCACTCTGGCATGCCGGCAAATCCACTATAATACGCCACGCTATGCGAACCAACAATACCCGCAAAATAATAAGATGCGTTCACGTAGAGATGGAAAGAAGAAGGACAAATCATTAAAAAAAAATATTTAAAAAATTGCAAATAGGACCCGTTACAACCTTATTATTGATTTTGATAATAATTAATAAGCAAATGACAACAATTTTTGTCAACGGATTCCTGTATATAATTTTAGGATAATCACAATTAAAGATCCTAGAATTTGCTTCACCATGGCTTTTGATAATAATAATATGTCATGAAGTTGTCAAAACCCATTGTGAAGTTGTCACCAGTCTCTATCTGTGTTTTTTAAATTCCAGGGCCTTTTTTTGTTTTTCCTTATAATTTTTTAATTTCTAAGTTTTTTTTAACAATTTTTTCAAAGAAGAATGTAATTTTATACCCAACAATAATATTTGCAGTTTGCTTAATCTATATTTACAATTTATTTTTAACATACCGTTCTAAACCTAATTATCATTATATTGAATTGGTCTTTTACCCTTCTTTTAAACGAAAAATAAATAAAGTTAATATTTGAAAAAATCTCAATTAAATCCAACTAAACAATAATTAAAATTAAAATTTAAGCTTATACTTTTAACAATTTCCTAATCAAGCCAATATGTTTAATTAAAATTTTTTAAATATTGTGAAAAGAGCATAATGCTCTTTTATAATTAAAAAGAAAAATTGAAGGTAGGTATAAGCTTGATTTCGGTTTTAATTATTTTATATAGCTGGATTTAATTAAGATTTAATCACAAATTCCCATAATCCTAGATAAGCCCTCTGTCGATTTTAGCAAATTAGTAATTGCTTCAAGCACTTTATAACCTATCAGCTCTATCAAAATAATATATAAAATTCAATTAAAAAATTAAACAAAGCTAATATTTATTCCTCGAACACCCGCCTTGATTCATTCGTATGTATCTGTTACTTGCGTAAGCAACACCCACGTCATACAAACTTGATATATACAAACCAAATTAACTACTCACAAACAAATTAAACCAAAACAAAACCACACACACACACACACACACACATATATTCGAAAGCAAAATATCGCATAAAAATCTAATATAATAATATTGGAAAAGAGCAAACCCTTTAATATGTTCCTCACAAGATTATGCGCCCAAGACGCGTGTATGAATAGAATATATGTTTGATTTGATAAATATATGCTACTCACATTATAAAAACACTTAAATAACACTCATGGATGATTATAATCACGCATATAAAAGCACAGCCACTTCAATTGATTCTTGCATCTATAAGAATATAATGATAACCTTTTTTCACTTTAAAATTCAAATATCGCGCACAAGTGAGGGTGTGTGATCTTTAAATATCATAATATTTTTTTGGCCAAATAAATATCATAATACCGACACATATAAGATTTGATGTGATGCGAAGCATATCACGAACTCACCGAACTAATGATAGAGTAGTATTAGATAATTAGAGAGATATTTCATAATGATCCGGCTGGATCATGATGCGTTTCATTTAAATCCTGATCACGTTAGTCCAAGCTTCCCTTTCAAGCTTGCAAGATGCCGCAACTATAAAAACCTCGTTGTGTTAACGCAGAATCAAAAGCAAGAAGAAAGGAAAAAAAAGTCCAACCCTAGAAGTCTCTCATCAGTACTTTCCTCAGGGAAGCCATGGCTGAACATCATCATCAGTTTCAGCAAAATCTTGTGGAACCACGCATGGGTCCTGGTTTGCGAGTTTACTACGATCATCATCATGAAGAACAAGCTCAGAAATCTCTGGCATCACTGGCCAGTTCGAATCCTATTCCTCTTCCAGGAAGAAACCGAGCCTATCCTGCCAAATATGCCTACTTTGGCAGGCAAAGGATTCTCGGTCTCGTAAATCAAACAACTCATCACACCCAAGGTTGAGATGCACGTATATATATGTATATGCATACATAAACATATCTATATATATAGAGAGGGAGAGAAGAGAGAGAGAGAGAGATGTATTTCTCCGCTGTTGTACTGTAGTACACATGCTGCGAGATGTATGAGTGTGATGTACTGGTGTTGGAATAAGAAGCAGTTAGCTTTCAGAAGTTAACTGCGTTATAGATCTGTATGTGTGTGGTTTGTATACGTACTCTTACGAGATCTTTGTATGATATAGACACACATAAATATGTGTCGTGCTAGGCCATAATATTAATATTTACTTGGGAATTTGGTAGCCTCGATCGTTTTTACCCTGTATACGCGCACACGCACACACGTGCATGCATGAAGCAAGAGTAAAATATGAATAGCTGATAATTTAGATGTCTTATTCAAGATAACGTCTTTTTTATCAGGTAAACATTAAATATAATATAATTAGCTTCAAACCCAGAAGAAGAAGAAGGATTAAACCTTGAGTTGTTAATTATATCTCTCCTTCCCCTCTCGGTTTCTACTATATATGTGTCATGAAATTTCGAGCAAACCCTAACTTAAGTTTTAAAAAAATCAACCAAATAACAGGTATGAAACTGGCTAGCCAGTATATAATAAAACCAGGACGAGAATTCATGATTCAACTGGCTAAGCAACGCCTGATCTTTCGGCGTCAATCGATACATCATTATTTGTCAGTATCAGCCAAACGAATCAAAGTAATTAAAGAATAGGTCTCTTGAAAATAATTAAACATACAATATATGCACTCTTCCGACCCTTAACATATGACCTAATTATTGAGTTGACATTGATTTTGAATATAAGATCTATTTTCTATATTTATCAATTTTTTCTAAATTACCCTTATTGATGCTCTTTCAACTATAAAAGTAAAAGAGGGAGGGAGATATTATAAGAAAAATGATTATGGTGTTTTAGAAAAAACATGTTATATTTCTCATAATTAACTAACTTACTTAATTTTCTTAATCTTATCAAATTGGTTAAATAGATCTTATATTAAGGATCTAGAGTATGATACAGGATTTCAAGTGTTTAGTATTTAATTGGTATATCAATTATCAAAATGAAACTATGCTTTTAGTTGTTTTAATGTGTAGCTTGAGGGGGAAAGTATTAGGATACAAAATGTATGTGTCAGTCTATGTATAAAGGATAAATGGAGCTGATGTTTTGTATGTCTCTTGTCTATAAAGCATTTCATTTAAATCCTTTCCTTTTTATTAGTATTCCATTAGGGATCTTTTAAAGTTTTATGCGCGCGAATTATTTATAGTCTTGTGGTCCTTAACAATTAATTCCAATATGTATACCGACTACAGTTACAATCATGTGTGATAAACTCAATAAAGATATATAGAAGCTTAAAGTTGTCAAAATATTTAGTTTCTTTTTTTCCAATTTAATGAAAATATTAAGGAAAAAAAAGATACGGTATGTGAAAAATGAATGTGATTTATTTGAGTTGTTGATTATTGATTATTGATGACCAAGCTTTATATATATATAGAGCATTAATTCTTGTGCGGTGCTATATGCCAAGTACCCAGACGAAGCCAATTAGTATTTTCATATAAGCCAAATAGCTTCTTACCAATTTTATAGATGTAGATTATTGATCAATGCATATATACTCTTTTTTCTTTGTGACAATGCATGTATAATCTTAACTTAAAATTGAACTTGACAATGTGTGCATTTAATAATATTAAAATGTTTTTATGCAAACTTGTAGAGAATATTTTTGTCAGTTACTAAAAGGAGAGCAGTAAGAAGATATATGAAGTCCAATCATATCACGCCTAAAAAGAAATCCACTCAACAGAAAGGAAGATCAAGTGGATAATAAATTGTATGGAGATATTTTAGAATTTTTAATTACAATTTGTTACTAAAATTCAAAAGAAAAGGAAAAAAATTCTCAAAACAGAATATTACCTCCGGTCCTAATTATAAGACCTTGTTTGTAGTCTACAAATGAGGTCTTATAAATAGGACTGGAGGCAGTATTTGCAGAATCGATTTTATTTATTTTAATTTATCATTCAAAATTTTCACCCCGTCTCTCTCTATCTCAATATTACAATATATTCACACACACATATATGTAATAAAAGAAACTCTTGGAAAAAAGAAATCAAGACTAACAGATTTCCCTCAAGTGAGTTTAAAATTTAAAACAAATCATGTGTGTCTGTTGGGTTTAGCAGTGAGAGTTCAAATAAGTCCGTTTGACTTCAAATAAGTGATTATAATATATATTATATAATATCTTTATTTTCTTTATTAGTAAATTAATTCTCTCCATCAAAAAATAGAATGAGGTTCTAAGGAATAATATTGGAAGATTGGTCCCATTCTGGCATGCCGGCAAATCCACAGCAATACGCCACGCTATACGAACCAATAATACCCACAAAATAATAAGACGCGTTCACATAGAGATGGAAAGAAATGTAATTTTATACCCAACAACAATATTTGCAGTTTGCTGAATCTATATTTACAATTTTTTTTTTTAGGTTGCCCACCCACTCAGTTCACCGGAGCTTTGCTCCGACTACATTTGGATCTGTCCCGGGTCGCGCACTAGCTGTGGTGGGTGAGTCTCCAAACGGGGATTTTTGCATAAGTTGAGGCTCAAATTCGAGACTTCGCTTAAGCGGTACCAAGCCGCTTACCACTTGGACCAACCTCCGTTGGTTATTTACAATTTATTTTTAACATAACGTTCTAAACCTAATTATCATTGAATGGGTCTTTACCCTTCTTTTAAACGAAAAATAAATGAAGTTAATATTTGAAAAAAATCTCTATTAAATCCAACTGAATAGTAAAATCTAAATTTAAGCTTGCTTACGCTTTTAACAATTTTCTAATCAAGCCAATATGTTTAATTAAAAATTTTTAAATATTGTTAAAAGAGCAGAATGCTCTTTTATAATTAAAAAGAAAAATTGAAGGTAGGTATAAGCTTGATTTCTTTTAATTATTTATTTTATCGCATAAAATCTAATATAATAATATTGGAAAAGAGCAAACCCTTTAAAATTTTCCTCACAAGATTATGCGTCCAAGACGCGTGTATGAATAGAATATATGTTTGATTTGATAAATATATGCTACTCACATTATAAAAACACTTAAATAATACTCATGGATGATTATAATCATGCATATAAAAGCACAGCCACTTCAATTGATTCTTGCATCTTTAAGATTGATAATCTTTTTTCACTTTAAAATTTAGATATCGCACGCAAGCGAGGGTGTGTGATCTTTAAATATCATAATATTTTTTTGGCCAAATAAATATCATAATACCGACACATATAATATTTGATGTGATGCGAAGCATATCAAGAAGTCACCGAACTAATGATAGAGTAGTACTCGTATTAGATAATTAGAGGGATATTTTATAATGATCCGACGAATGGATCATGATGCGTTTCATTTAAATCCTGATCCCAGTCGACATTTGGACTAGATTTGATTATTTTATTTTATGTTAAAATTATGTTTTTTTTTAATCAAGTAATAGTAGTGATATTTATATTATTTTTTCATCCCATTATATTTAAAGTTAACAATATTAAAATTAAATTGAAAAATGGCCAATTGAACTCAAAAGTGTGTGTATTTTTGTATGTATTTCCCTGGTAAACCACATAAGTATGGGAGAATCCTTAAAGAGAGAGAGAGAGAGCTCTTAAAATTATAAAATCCCAAATCAGGTTTGATAACAACACTTTAATAGGTTTTAACAATATTAGATATGCAAATAATGACACATTTTTATAAGAATTTTTTATTTAGAATTTATCAACTTGAAATTTCTTTATGTGGAATTCTCCCTGTAAGTATTTAATAAAATGAATAAAGTAATGGTGCTTGAATAGTAAAAATTAATAGAAAGTTGTGGATAAATGATAGAAATGTCCTTCCAAATTTACCACAGTATACCTTTTAGTTTTGGCTAGTAAAGGAGTTATTCAACTGTGAAGGTGGTTGTGATAAGATAACTTCCATATAACTCATTTCATAATTATTTTTTAGAAAAAGAAATTAAAGTTGTGTTTTTACCAATTGAACAACTCTATTAATTATAACAATCACCTAATTAAAATTAACAATTTTAATGTCTTATAGCAAATTCGTAACTCTAGTATAGCAAAATTGAAAATTACGTTTACAGTTAGTAAAATAGATGACTTTATTACAAGAAACTCAAGCCTACTCTTTTGAAATTTAAAATTTTTTCTTAAATTGTGTATAGAGCTTGTTTGTTATCATGTTATGTGATGTCAAATTGACTTTTCTGCCCCTAAAAATTACTCTGGCTTCGCATGTGATGTTTGGAATAACCAAAGAGAAAATAAGATTCTAGATCAAAAGTCAAATTGAAGATAAATCAATTTTGTTTCTGATTTTTGGCTTTTATATTCCGTTCTAGTTTTTCTTCGAATTTAAACATTGTAAGATTAACTTTTCAGTATGTCATCTAAACTCAATCTCCATCTCTTTACCAAGAGAAGGAGATTGATGAGGAAAGCTGTTCTATATTGTTTATGCTTCTTTTGGAGCACACAGTTTCTATTCAAATATATATATATATATATGTATGTATATATGTATCATCCAAACAAGATTTTGTTAAACTGACCCCCTTTTTTTAATCAAAGCTAGTAGTCAATCTTTTATGATTATCGGCATTTGAACCCGTGTTCAAGCAATTCAAGGCCAAGCAAGGAGCCACAAAAAACACAAAATCATGATTAAAAAAGGAACTAGTAGTACCTAGTTCTTACCACAGTATAAGATACTCCTCCCGTCAAAAAACACTCGGAAAAAACAGAACTAGACGCGTTGGAATCAAACAGGAAGATGAGACGTGTGCGAGCAGGACTTGATCAATAGAGCTGGATCAGTACCTGCAAGAAAAGACATGGAGGGGGGAAAAATCTAGCAAATCAGGGTGCATTGCAAAATTGGATCAGTGTGGTTGATTAAAGGACCAGGGTTGTTTACGGGATATAGCATGGTCCTGCTTTTGCTCCATTACGTCCGCCAGAAGGATGTCATGGAAATGGAAATTGTTTCACATGTTGTCCTTCCTTCCTTTTTGTTTAAATGAGGACGCCGTATACGTACAGGCAGTACTCTGCTTGTACTTGTGATAAGCCAAACAAATGGTGCCCACAAACTCCTCTTGAACACTAAAAGGACTGAGGAGCCCAAACCAAGACGCCACAAGCAATGGCACTGGTATTAATCATATGGATCACAGTTCACACGATCATATTGTGTTTTGTCATTGTTAACAAAAGAAGAAAAAGATGTTACCCCGTAACTGGTATTGAGTTCCGTCTAATATTTTAAAATATTTTGTAAAGTGTATTCAATATCTTAAAGCATTATGTGGCATGTTTAGCACTTCAAAATATTTTTTCATGTGCATTCAGTACCCTAAAATACTTCTCTGGTCCTTAATATAAGACCAAATTATTAAGTTAGTTTTGGTCCTAAATATAAGACCCATTTATCATATTTATCAATTTTCTCTAAATTACCCATATGGATACTTCCTCAACCATAATCAAGTAGAAGAGGAAAAGAAGGTATTAAGAAAGTTGATTATGGTATTTTAAGAAAAACATGTCACATTTCTTATAATTAACTAACTTACCTAACTTCCTTAATCTAATCAAATTAGTTAAATGGGTCTTATATTAAGGACCGGAGGAGTATTTTGTAATTTATTTAGTATTTTAAAGTATTTTTTCATGTGGGTTCAACACCTTAAAAATATTAAAAAAATATTTTATGCAGCTTGTTATACATTCAGGGTGATATACACACCACAAAATATTTTAAAGTGCTAGATAAATCTGACAAAATACTTTTGAATGCTAAATATACCTTAACTTCAATAATTTCATTGAATATTTTGCTCAGTTTTTTTTTTCTACTCATTTTCAAAGGACTCAGTTATGTTGAATCAATCCTCAAACGATTTTTTTACTATCTTATCTTCAATGGACGTCACACCAACTCTTTTGTGAAGATGTTTGTTTATTATGAATCTTACTTCTTTTTTTATCACCATATATCCATCTTAATATCTTCATTTTGGCTATCCCACTTTTTGCTCACGTCATGTCATTGGAACCTAAGATTTTTTTTTTGGCTAAAATATAAATATCCTCCTATTAGAGGCAATTCTATTCAAGATACTGTTGGATACTAAATGTGGGTATCTCTCTTGTTGGAACCTAAGATTTGCTACCACACGTTGTTGGTCTTTTGGGAGGGCCATAAAATTTTCCATTTGCCTTATCAAGTATCAAAGTAGACCACACATCATTATTCTTTATTGTGTTTGGCCCGTCATATGAGCTGACACCACAAGCCCAGATGAAACCCAAAAAAAAAAACCGAAAGAAAAAACCTGCCTTCGTTCTTTTGCCCAAAAAAAAAAAGGTTACTTTAACTCTTTGAGAATATAATCGGCACGTGAAGTGACGGGTGAAAAAACTTTACTTGCTACTTAAGATATAATGAGTCATTTTTCACTCTGTTGGAACTTGAAGTTGGAAGGTGAGTAAAGCTTTTTAGTTCTTTTTAAATCTCACTCTGGCTTTCTTCTATCCAATTATCTAACCACTCTTCTGAATTCTCAGTCTACAATGGCTGCCCCAATCAACAACGAAGACATTGTTGCAGAAATCCCCAATTATATCCGAGTCTACAAAAACGGCACCGTCGAACGCCCCCAACAAACCCCATTTGTACCACCGTCGCTTGACGACCCTCAAACCGGCGTCCCTTCCAAAGACATCGTCATCTCCGACGAACCCGCCATCTCCGCTCGCCTTTACCTTCCGAAATCCACCACCCAATTCCACCACGAAGACCACCAAAAGCTCCCCATCTTGGTCTACTTTCATGGCGGTGGATTCTTCTTCGAGTCCGCCTTCTCTCAGCTCTACCATCGTTACTTAAACCTCTTCGTCTCCCAAGCCGACGTCGTCGTCGTCTCTGTAGAATACCGGCTCGCTCCAGAACACCATCTACCCGCAGCTTATGAAGATTGCTGGGCGGCCCTTAAATGGGTCGCAACTTGTTCGACGAAAGACCCCAGTGACGAGCCATGGCTAAACTATGGAGATTTCAGCAGAGTTTTCGTAGCTGGTGATAGTGCTGGTGGTAATATTGTCCATAACATCGCCATGCGAGGTGGGGTTGAGGATTTGCCTGGTGGGGTTAGAATTTTAGGTGCTATCTATGTCCAACCCTTTTTCTGCAGTTCAAGTCCAATTGAGTCTGAATCAGTTTCAGGGCGTGACCAGAGCGGGGCGGGTTTGTGTTGGAAATTCGTTTACCCTTCTGCTCCAGGTGGATTAGATAACCCCATGGTCAATCCTTTGGCTCCTGGAGCACCCAGCTTGGCTGGACTTGGGTGTTCTAGGATTCTTATGTGTGTTGCAGAGAAAGATCCGTTGAGGCACAGAGGGGTTTGGTTCTATGAAGGTGTGAAGAAGAGTGGGTGGAGAGGTGAATTGGAATTGTTTGAACAGGAAGGAGAAGACCATGTTTATCATATCTTTAATCCTGAATCTGAGAATGGCAAGAAAATGACCAAACGCATGGCTTCTTTCATCACGAAGGAAGAAACAGAGACGGATTGATGGATCCAACTTCCCGTGAAGTTACAGAAAGATTCTGCAAAATGTTGCGCGTTTTCAGTTCTGTTTGCTCTGTGGTTCTTTTTTTGGACTCAACTAGATTTTACTCTCCCGTGCGCTGCACGGGAAGCTTACAATTATACAAAATTATTTTCGTTACAAACTTGAATCTCATCAAAACATTAGAAATTGTGTGATTTGTGTTAATTACACAACATCACCATCTATATTTTTTTAAAAAAATTCCTTATAAACAACATTTGATGTTTGTTGATGTTCAATTTAATATGGCTATCAGCTTACCTGGATTGACCTCACATCCATTTGCCTCTTAGAATGCGCACGTTCGTTTCCGTGATTCAAAACATAGGGGGGTTACTTAAATATAATGAAGCAGGTTGAATCCTAGATATCTAATATATAGGGGTTACTTATGATGATGGTGTTTTTTTTTTTTTTAATAGAAAACTATTCAGAAAAGGAAGACAATACAACAAAACAGAATCCAAAATCCTTTTATCAACCTCCTCCTCTTGCTGAAGAAGTGGAAGTTGATCAAACATACACAAATTTTTTATCATCATGTGTGAAGACTTGGCTAAAAAATCAGCAAAACCTAAATGCTCCCTAAAGGTATGATTAATTAGAATATGCCAATCCCTATGTACCAATAATCTAGCATCTTCAACTATACCTCTAAAAGGACGAAAGCTAACATAGCCTCTAGTAACTAACGTCAACGCTTCTAACTAATGGTATCATTTAGATAACATCAATCCATTAGACGATATTTGTCATAAACTAAAAAATGATTGATGGAAAATCACAAATCACTTGAATTTGCTTCAACACCATTAAGGCATGAAAGCAAGGTTTCTTGCTTGCTCTTGGAACAGCGTTAGCGTATTTAGTTGGATGAACCCCTTTATTCTTTTGGTCAAATAATTCTAAGAAAATAATGATGCAAAAAGGTTGATATATTTATCATCTCATTAATTTCAAACCATTTAAATACCTATATAAACCTATTACATTACAAGATATATGAAAAATAAAAAATCATCTCCAAATATTTCAACATAGCCCTTGGGCCAAAAGAAAAACACATAGATCAAGCATTTTATACCAAGTTGCTACTGATATGTCCATTTTGTTATGCAAATGCACATCCATTTGAATAAGAGATATTGAAAACAAACAATCCAAATATGAGAGTTGTGTGAAAAAAATTATCAACTCTGACTTCTCGATACCCATACTGCATCTCAATATAAAAATCTTTTCTTATGGGCATCAAAATATATAAACTTCATTTGCAGCTGAGGTTTTTTGGTCATCCAATCAATGAATACTGCACAAAGGAAATTAAAAAAAAATCATTCATTACACGCCAGTTAGTGTGTGCATATAAAAAAAAAGAATGCCACTTGATTATTTAAAAACATCGAGATCATCCTACACCACAACGATATTCTATTTTTAATAATACCGAACCTGCAAAACCAATCATTCCTTAGGTGCTAGTGGAATGAATTATTCAAAGCATAATTCGTCTTTTGGCAAACAACCAACATAGTGAAAGAGCTTCTTCCTTTCACTTTTCTTTTAACCATTCCTAGATGAAACATGAGAAATTCAAAACTTAGAAAAACCTTCAATCTTCAATGAGGATTAAGCTACAATCGTACAAACTGATAGGCAAAATGAAATTAACAAAAGTTTATGAATGAGAAGCAAAAAAAAAAAAAATCAAATTAAGCGACCACTTGCTATGATTTATTATGATAATGAAGCACATATTAAAACTCAAATTCACAACTCTATTAAGAGTTATATATATATTATTAAACATTAAAAGAAAAGATGAGAAATAACCTGAAGGTTTGGCTTAGAGCAGTAAGAGACAGAGAGATAAACAATGACTTATTTTTGGGATGTGAAGGAGAAGGCCGTCCAGCTACCTATGGTGTCCATAAGAGTGGTCATTGCTCCTTCATGCCACTTCCCACTTTCATCCTGTAAGTCAATCAAATCTCATATGATAAATAACCCAAACACTGAAGCTGCTTGATCGGTTCATTCATTCATCCATTCAGGATTTGAATCTAAGAGAGAGATGAATAAGAATGTTATGTTCAGACTTGGGACATTACTTACTGATACACCATGGTCTTGAAGCGAGTATTAACAATCTTACTGATCTCCTCATCTACCTCAATCTGAAGCTTCATAATATGCCCGCATGCTAGTGCACCGATATCAACACAGAGCCCAAGTGCACTGCTTGGGGGTTGATTTCTAAATTTTGAATGAGAGAGAGAAACCGATGGGTAGAAAAGATATAAATGAAAAGAGAACGTTTGGGAGAAAAAATAGAAACAAACAGCAACTTTACATGGAAGATAAAGAATAAGAAGGTAAAAAGGATCTCGATAAAAAAACGAAGGAGATATAGAGATGGTGGAGTTTCATTCTGCATAAACGTAAGATCTAATTTTGAATGAGAGAATTGTTGGTATTGAAGAGATATAAATAAAAAGTGAAAGCGGAGCGAATTGGGGGGTTTGAAATTTGAAACGGATGACAAAAGCATAAATGAAGAGAGAGAGAAAGAGGAGGAAATGAAGGATTTTGAAATTCGAAATGTGTGATAAGGAGGGAATGAAGGATTTTGAATTATCTGCTTAGAGAGGGAAATATTGTGTTGGTGCATAGGCAGTGCTTGTTGAGGAGCTATTGTTTAGCTTCAATAAATGGCTTGCACGCAGCCCATGGAAGGAAGATGAGTAAATTGGACAGCTTATGAATAGTATTCTAGGTGAGAAGCCAATATTAAGCCACATATACTGATCGGCTAAGGTGGAAGAGTATTTAATGTTATATTGATGTTTGCTCTGTGGTTCGGACAGGGAGAATTAGTCACCTTGCCCATTGTCAGTAAAATAAGATGGAATTAGAGACTATTTCATAGAAAAATCCTAAAAAAAATAACTGTTGAATTTTAAAATTTTAAACCAGTATTAGTTACTATATTGGTAAAGAAAATAGTTATTATAGACTGAGAATTCAAACCCCACCTGAACTCATAGGTCGTTTTCTTACTTTGTTGCAATTGAACTCATTATGAGTATTTTGGATCTTTTTTTTTTTTTTGACCTGGTAGATCTTGAAATATTTACATAATCCTTAAATTGTCGAAGTTAGCATTTTGTAAGTCAAATATATTTAATTTAGTTTTCAAACCTGTTGGTATCAACGGGAGTTGGGTCTAATGAAAAGGGTTAGTTTCTCACAATGTGACAAATCAAGGTTTGAATTTTTATTGAAAGAAATACTCACATTTAGTATCTGATAGTACTTAGGATAGAATTGTTTCTAATAAAAAGATAATTGGTTTAAAAAAAAACAAAAAAGTTTCCAAACCCGTCTATATATATGTTAAATAACCTGTTTATTTCAGAACGGTTGTCAATTCAAGTACTTTGGTGGGCCTGAGAAAAAATAAACGGGAGACAAGATCACGCATCGATACTATAAATAAAACACGTCAATTATATTCAAGTTACATAATTGGGAGTAATTAATGTTTAGATTTTTATCTTCAAAGGTGTAGCCGCCCACATGTCCTATTGTTAACAGATCCACGATGCATGGCTGTTGAAGATGTCGGTAGAGTCAAGTGACCTTCTTTCCGAGTTTCCATTTACAGGCATACAATAATCTCTAATTGGATATCTGGACTCAACCAAAAAAATCAACTCAAGCTTCGAGGAAGAAGAGGCAAGTTTAGAGGAAGCTTCGAGGAGTGGCCATGTACATGAATTTAATTAGCGTTTTAAAAATAGTTGATATGGACATTGATTTGCCTTCCCATGCATCTGTCTTCCTTAAAACGATATGTCTGTCTGAGGAAGAGGTGGAGGAAGAACAAACAGGGAAAGTTGCCCTTGAAGCCAGTGCTTTGGTGCGAAGATGAGGAAGGGTTTCACCCCCATTGAATTGAAGAATATAATCATCACGTGCTCTTTTGTTGGTGTAGCCTTTTATAGTTGGCGAATGACAAGGAAACCAATTTGGGATTTTTAGATAATTTTTTCTGTATAACTCAAAATATTCTTAAATCATTTCGAATTCAAAACTAATTTCTATTAGATTAAAAGTGTTAAAATTAAAGGGGAAAATTTCAGTGAAGGACCGTAGAAGACAATTAATATCAAAGAGCTCTCAAAACTTTCTGAAACCTCACTGCAGGACCAAAAGACCAAATTGAAATTAAAATTTAAAATCAGATTACAATAATACCCATCTTTTTTTATTTTATTAAAAAATAAATATTTATCAAAATTACTGGTCCCGCCACCGGCGCTCATAAAATTAAAGTCCCCTAACAAATATGTTTGTCAAGATTCGAAGTTATCTTCTTGGTGAGACCGCTTTTCAGTTAATCTTGACCTACTGTTTTAGTTGTTTCAATGTACAGCACTTGCTGAAAGTTTCCATTCATTACGGTAGTTTCAAGGAGTGTTGGTTGCACTGTTTTTTCTGACTTTGAATAAAATTGACCTTTTAGTTAACAAAGGTGTTGGTTGCTATTTCTTTCCCTTTTTTAAAAAAATATAATATACTCGTAGGTGTTGGTTGCTATTTCTTTCCTTTTTTAATATAATATAATTAAATGCATGCTCGTAGACCAAAAAAGGATTTTTTTTTTAATTTATCCTTTTCATTTGAAACAATGCCTCTTGCATATCCATGTCCAAAAAAATTTGACAAAAAAGGAAGCAGTGCGTCTCCACATGGTTATGGAAAAAATAAAAATAATAGCAAACGGGCACGAAGGCCCCTCCGCTTTCACGTGTACGTGGGCCCACAACGCGTCAAAATTCCAAAACGCTGTGTCCAACAATAAATGAATTTTATTAGAAGAATTATTCACATTTAATACATAGCGTTTTAAATAGGATCGCTTATGCCTAAAAGTAGTGACAAAACGATGCCGGGTGTTATAAGGCATCTGATAATTTTTTTAAAAAAATTAAATAACCTTTCATATATGTTCTTATTTAATACTACCTCTGGTCCTTAATATAAGACCCTGTTTGACTTTTTGTTTGGTCCTAATTATAAGACCCCAATCCATTTTGTCTCTCATATTATACATTTTTTTCCAAGATAGTCCTTCTAATATGATAGTTCTAGCCAATACACTTAATTAGCAATGATATTTTAGGAATGACAACACTTATTTATTACAAATAACTAACTTAACTTATTCCTTAATCTCCTCAAATTAGTCAACTGGGTCTTATAATTAGGATCGGAGGTAGTAAGAGTGATGCGAGAGGATAGAAACTAATGCATGTAGTTTTAAAATATAATATATTTATGTTAATAAAAATTGACTTAGTTGGTAAGAAGTCAGATTATACTTTAACTCATAAGGTTTATGAATTGCTTAAGAATGAGTTATATTTAAGACAGAAAGAGTATATATATATATACACACTAATGACACATTAATAATTAATTAATATTAATATAGTAGTATTAATTAAATATTGAAATTATTGTTTGGTATCAATATTTGTGATTTTTCCTATAAATATGCCCGTGGTGTAAGGCAAGTGGAGAATTAGCTCCTTTGCCTGGAACCTCAATCTGGCTTTCTTCTATCTAACCACTCTCTTCTCAATTCTCAGTCTGTGTCAAATGGCTACCACAGCCAACAACGAAGACATAGTTGCAGAGATCCCCACCTATATCCGAGTCTACAGAAATGGCACCGTCGAACGCCCCCGACAAGCCCCCTTTGTACCACCGTCACTTGACGACCCTCAAACCGGCGTCTCTTCCAAAGACATCATCATCTCCGACGAACCGCCCATTTCCGCTCGCCTTTACCTTCCTAAATCCACCACCCAATTCCACCACGATGACCACCAAAAACTCCCCATCTTGGTCTATTATCATGGCGGTGGGTTCTTCTTCGAGTCCGCATTCTCTCAGCTCTACCACCGTTACTTAAACCTCTTCGTCTCCCAAGTCAACGTCGTCGTCGTGTCTGTAGAGTACCGCCTTGCTCCAGAAAACTATCTTCCTGCAGCTTATGAAGATTGCTGGGCAGCTCTTAAATGGGTCGCGACCTGTTCAACGAGAGACCCCTGTGACGAGCCATGGCTAAACTACGGAGATTTCAGCAGGGTTTTCATAGCAGGTGATAGTGCTGGTGGTAATATTGTCCATAACATCGCCATGCGTGGTGGGGTTGAGGATTTGCCTGGTGGGGTTAGAATTTTAGGTGCTATCTATGTTCACCCTTATTTCTGCGGTTCAAGTCCAATTGGGTCTGAGCCTGTTTCAGGGCGTGACCAGACGGTGCCGGTTTTGGCCTGGAAATTCGCTTACCCTTCTGCTCCAGGTGGATTGGATAACCCCATGGTCAATCCTTTGGCTCCTGGAGCACCCAGCTTGGCTGGACTTGGGTGTTCTAGGATTCTTGTGTGTGTTGCAGGGAAAGATTCGTTGAGGGACAGAGGGGTTTGGTTCTATGAGGGTGTAAAGAAGAGTGGGTGGAAAGGTGAACTGGAATTGTTTGAACAGGAAGGAGAAGACCATGTTTATCATATCTTTGATCCTGAATCTGATCATGGCAAGAAAATGACGAAACGGATGGCTTCTTTTATCATGAAGGAAGAAACAGAGCTGGATTGATGGATTCGACTGCGTGTGAAGTTACAGCGATTTTCTGTAAAATGTGTTCTTATTCTGTTATGCTCTTTGCGGTTTAAACAGGGAAAGATTCATAATGCGTTCCCTTCTTGCAAATCTGTATTGTCAAGTGTCTAGATTCGTTCTTGTCGCGTGTATTTGGTTTTACTCGTCAGGATCTCTTCACTATCTGCTAGATTTTTCTAATTACTTGTTCGAACCAATATGTTGTTCGGAAAAGTTGTCATCTTGCTCATCAATAAAGTTGCAGTACATCTTGTTGTATTTTTGTAGAGTTCGAATACAAATCGTCAACTTCAATCAGTTTTTCGGACCAAGTTCATACCAGATGGATGCTGAAAGCCTTGGATCATCACAGATTATCAAATTGAATGTTAAATCACCGCACTTGATGAACAATAAGAGAGTGTAAAGAATAATACTACTTTCTGTCCTATTTATAATATACAATAATAGATTTATCAGATGCAGTTTTCTAGCAAGATCAATAATCTCAGGTCAAAATCGCTCCACATGGGTCAATAGAATGTGCACTGTTTTCCAATCATAGAATTTTTTCTTTTTTGGGGCGCCATTTGAGCATGCCCTGTTAACGGCTTCTTTCCTTCCATGAAAAAGTGACGAGGTATTTGAATGCAATCGAAATTATAATTTTAAAACATTTTTATAATATATGAGATAAATACACAGAAGAATTTATCTTGATTTGGTAAAAAAAATGAAAAATCTAAATTTCCTTTTGGAGATTGAGCGTCTTGTCTTTTTCCCATCAGTCTGCAATTTCCTTGTCATCCTTTTGTCATTTAGCCTTCACTCCCGTGGTCCGTGAACAGGCATATATTTTATATTTTAGCGTGTTTGATCATTTTCTCTCTCCATTTTTTGACCAAAAAGGATTTTGGGCCTTTTCTGTTTTCAAAATAATGTTTTATTTTGAAAAAAAATAAAGAAAACGTGTTTGTAAATGTGTTTTGAAAAAAATTGCTCTGAAAAATAAAATAATTGGAGCATATTTGTGATGTTTTGTTACTTTTTTTCAAAACATAAAAATAGAGAATAAGATCAAACAATTTCTTGATTATCCTTTTTTTAAAAAAAAATCCTAAGAAAAGTCATATTCCATTGGCTGCATAATTTTAAATGAGAAATTCATATAAAAATACGTTGTTATTTCATAGCCGAATATAGACAAAACTTATTAAATTAGAAAAAACAAACCTGATTTATAATCAGGAAAATCCTAATTAAATCCTGCTGAAATACTTAAATTTAGCTTTCTTTTCTATCGTTTTCCTATTCCATTTGATATTTGCTTCCCTTCTTTATATTTTATTTTATTTTTCCAAATTTCCTCTATGGCGAACCTTGTGTTAGGTGTTTTCTTATATTGGCTTTACAGTCCGAAAATGGAAAAAAGAACACAAAGAATTGGCTTCCTAATACTGCAATAAGAAATCTCTTCCATTCAGCACTATTTGTTTTACAGGGGAATCTGGGGGAACAAAAAATCAAATTGATATTGACCACAAGTTTGGAATTAGAGGTTAAAACTTAACATTGTACTTCTTTGGGGGGCCTTAACATTGTACTTGGATGACAAGAAGAGGTGGAAAGGGGTAATAGAAAGAAAATAGAAAGAAAACAGTTACATTTTCCTTAGCTTGAATATTTTTTTTAAAAAAAAAGACAGAATGGAGAGCACTTTGGGTGAAAATGACACGTGGATCACTCAAGGCACATTCTGTGCTGGAGTGCTTATCTTAATCTCTGTCATCTGGATTAGTTTTAGATGGTTTATATTCAATTTAAATAGTTTTATAGTTTAAATATTTTTTATTTTAATAAATATAAAATTTAAAAAATCTTTAACATTTGATGAGCTGTTGACAAGGATGAATATTTAGCTTTTTTAACTAGCTATAAGGACGAAGTTGTCGAACAGATCGATCTTAGTTGTGTCGAGTTAACTTGAAGAATAAATTGCCAAAAAAATTAATTCTTCCCCTAATTTTAAAAGTAAAACATAAAATTGGATAAGCTAATTATTTTAAAATTTTCAATATTTGAATACAGTTTTAATTATTTTTGGTTCATTTAAAGTTATATGAAATCCTTAATAAAGTTAATGGATTGAAGGGACGTTTAAAAGCTATTAGACCAAATATTTGCAAATGCTTTTTCTTCCCTTTTTTGCCAAAAAATATTTCAAATACTTTAAAATTCAATAAAATACTTATAAATAGTTTTATAAACAAAAACAATTTAAAATTTATCTATACGGGAAATATTCATAATCACGAAATCGTACTTATTATATAAATTGATGGAGAAAAATTCAGAATTTTGAGTTTTTTGAGGAAAGATTAGTTTGTAAGTTCTTATAATTTCACCTGATTTTAATTAGGTCTTGTAATTTTTTTTCCTTTTTATCACTTACATGAAATCACGTTAATCTTACTAAAAATAAGATAAAACTATTAAGATATAATAGCAGAAAAAATTACAGGAACCTAATGAAAAGGACATGCTTGCAACTTTTTTTTTTTAATGACAACAAAAGAAACCGTAGGTATTAAGTAATATGGGCCTCAGTGGCCCATGCCACCATCAGCCCGCCATGACACCTTTTGATGATTTGATCATCACAAAACGCGCCTTTCTGGAAAAATAGTTAAAAAATAAATAAATAATCTTTTCTTTCTGCTTTTGGTTTTCTATCATTTTAGGTTTTCCCTCCACACCCTCTGATTCAGTATTTATGTTGCTCCACTTTCATCATTTGAATTTGATATCGTTTGAACTGTAGTGTTCCGACTCTCAGATCAAGAGGTATCCTCTTCTCACTTCTAGGGTTTCAGTGTATAGTTATTTTTAGATATGCCCTTATTATTGGTTTATCTTTGTTAGAGTTCACTGCGCCTTCTGTAATGGGCTTTGACATAGCTTACAATCCATCTGCTTCTTTTCGTTTCGTTTAAATTGATTTCATTCGAAGTTTCTCTCATTGCGCTATCTCAGATCCGCTGCATTCTGGCAGAAGGTTTTATTTTTAAGCTGTAGTTGAGGACGAATAAAATTATACTTTTTTAGATGGAAGATTAATGGAAATTAGTTATCTATTTTCCAGCCCTGACTTTGTTGATTTTCGGCGAGTGAAAAATCTCGCATTTGATGTTTTGTCTGCATCCCTGCTTTTATAGACCCCTCGCCTTTATTCTTTTTCTCCTAACTTTTCAGGCCACCCTTACATGAAAGTGTTAAGTATTTTTCTATGCGCTTTGTGCTGGGGAATTAGTGTTCTTTTATCAAATTTTTTTGTACTCGACTTTTCTTCTGTAATGCCTGCTCTTGGTCTTAACTTGGTGACGAGCTTTAAAGGGCATCGGATTGGCAAAATAAAGTGAGGGATTATTACAACTGTGGTCCATTTGAAAACGATTATTATTCTACCTTAGATGTGAAAAGGTTGGATTGGAAACTAAAGTGGAGCGGGTAAAAATCGATGTGCTTTTTTTGCATTTTAATGGAAAAGGGTTTGGGAGGTAGGGATTTTAGAACGAACGAGATGCCTTTGCCTTTGTTATTATGAAGAGAACTTTAGGTAAGATTTACTTACTTTTGAAGTGCTTCAATGAGGTAACTTATGCTTTTGATGCTTAATGAGTCCATTTATAATAAATAGTCCATTCTACTGGATATCTGAGATGTTACTGGTTCTGGCTTTGTGACGGCTTCTCTGTTCCTGATACTTGATCCGATTCTTCTATGATTGTAATACAGTCTTGTAGTTCCTATGTTCTTGATGTTGTGTTTTATAAACTAGTGTATGAATAGAGATGCTCGATGCTCTGTTATGCAAGGTAAACATCTCAGTTCTAATTGCATTGCTTATTATTCTTCAAAAGCAGTGGAAATATAAAGGACAAGAGAGAGTTATGGGATATGAATTTGAAGCCTGTAAATCCAGATAAAAATGCGCCCCGGGGGGGGGGACGGGGAGAAAGTAAAGTCAGATTTTTTTCCCTTTGCTATCTGTGTTTTCCCCTCGTATATGCTTTTCTTGGTGGTAGTCCTAATGAATTGACTGGTTTCCACTGCCTTTTAGGCAAGGTAGCCCCTTTTATCTTCTACATTGTAACAAGTTCAATGAGCTATAAAACCATACAAATCGTCCACTCTTTTGCAGCAGTCATTTGTTCCTTCTTTCTTCTTATTTTGTGGTATGAAAATATGTTTTTCATTCCTCTTGTTTTAAGTTTTATAGCTTTGAAGCTGTACTTCGTTTGATTTGATTGGTTACTATGAAAACAGGTTATAACTGAAATGGAATGCAATGAATTTGTATTTTTCAATTGAAGTTTGTTTGGTTGTTTTTACTTCTCCCTGATTTATATTATTTGTTGATCACTTAATTGTCACAGGAAGTGTTTCGTGGATGGCTTGATTTATTGACGATTGAAGAGTTACATATTTAGATTTATTACCATTATTGTCATATATAAAATATATCATCGTGCAGGAACGCCGAAATGATTTTAATCTCTTTGATGATGCCTGATATTGTATCCAGAATGCATCTTAGGATTTTTTTTTTTATTACACACTTTCTCAAAATTATTTAACCTTGATGAGCTAAAGTTTTTTCCTCTCTTTCTCTTTACTACGATTTCATATATATGGAAATTATTTGCGTGAACAGTGATTGCAGGCCAATGGATTCTACGGGAGTCAATTCACAGCGCAGAACATTTTCAATCAAACTATGGCCTCCTAGTCAGAACACTAGACAGATGCTTGTGGAGCGGATGACCAACAATCTTACTGCTAATCTATTTTCACACAAAAATATGGAACTCTGAACAAGGAAGAGGCTGAAGAGAATGCAAAAAAAATTGAGGATATGGCTTTTGCCGTAGCTGACCTACATTATGAGAAGGAGCCAGATGGTGATGGAGGTTCTGCTGTCCAGCTTTATGCCAAAGAATGTAGTAAGCTTATCCTGGATGTTCTTAAAAAGGACCTGGTAATAAGGATAACAAAGAAGCAATGATTTCTGATAATGTAGATGCACCTAGTGAATCTGTGAATGGAGATGCACCTGGTGAATCTGTGAGTGTAGATGCACCTCGTGAATCTGTGACTGGAGATGCACCGGGTGAATCTGTGAATGTGGATGCACCTTGTGACTCTGTGGATGTAGTTGCACCAAGTGAATCTGTGGATGTAGTTGCATCAAGTGAATCTGTGTTTGATATATCTAAAGGAATTCGTGCCTT